>NW_023045015.1:0-135680 GCF_011762505.2 Arvicanthis niloticus | reverse complement strand
GGTGTCTAATTCTGAGTTCTTTGTAAATATCCGATATTAGCCCCCTATAGGAGTAGGATTGGTAATGATCTTGTCCCAATCTGTGGTTGCCATTTGTTATGTTGACCGGTCCTTGCCTACAGAAGCTTGCAATTTGATGAGGTCCCACTTGTCGATTCTTGATCTTAGAGATACCGCATTGTGTTCTGTTCAGGAACTTTCCCCCTGTGCCTAGGTATTCGAGTCTCCCAACTTCTCTTCTAATAGTTTCAGTGTATTGCATTGATGTGAAGGTCCTTTATCCACTTGGAGTTGAGCTTTGTTGCCAGAGGGCTAAGAATGGATAATTGCATTCTTCTACATGTGGACCTCCAGTTGAGCCAGCACCACTTGTTGAAAATGCTGTCCTTTTTCCACTGGATGGATTTAGCTCCCTTGTCAAAGATCAAGTGACCATAGGTGTGAAGTTCTATTCTGGGCTTTCATTCTATTCCATTTATCATCCTGTTTGTCTCGTACCAATACCATGAGAGGATTTTATTCACTACTGCTCTGGAGTACAGTTTGAGGCAGGAATGGTGATTCCCCCAGAGGTTCTTTTATTGTGAGATAGTTCTTGCTATCCTAGGTTTTTTGTTATTTTGAAATGAATTTGTAAAATTGCTCTTTCTATACTATTGAAGAATTGATTTGGAATTTTGATGGGTATCGGCATTGAATCTGTAGATTGCTTCTCAGGATAAGCCATTTTTACTAAGTAATCCTGCCAATCCAGGAGCATGGGAGATCTTCCATCTCTGAGATCTTCAAGTTCTTTCTTCAGAGACTTGAGGTTTTGTCATACAGATCTTTCACTTGCTTTGTTAGATTCACTCCAAGAATTTATTTTATTTGTGGCTATGTTGAAGGGTGTCATTTTCCTAATTTCCTCTCTGTCTGTTTATCCTTTTGAATAGAGGAATGCTAATGATTTGTTTGAGTGATTTTATATCCAGCCACATTGCTAAAGTTGTTTATCAGGTTTAGGATTTTCTCTGGTGGAAGTTTTGGGTCGCTTAAGTATACTATCATATCATCTGAAATAGTGAAATTTTGACTTCTTCCTTTCCTATCTGTATCCCTTTGAATTCCTTTTGTTGTCTAATTGCTCTGGCTAAGACTTCCAGTACTATATTGAATAGGTTAAGGTGAGAGTGGGCAGCCTGCCTAGTCCCTGATCTTAGTGGGATTGCTTCAAGTTTCTCTCCATTTAGTTTGATGTTGGCTACTGGCTTGCTGTATATTGCTTTTACTATGTTTAGATATGGGCCTTATATTCCTGATCTTTCCAAGACTTTTAAGATGAAGGGATGTTGAATTTTGTCAAATGCTTTCTCAGCATCTAGTGAGATGACCATGTGGTGTTTTTCTTTGAGTTTATTTATGTAGTGGATTACATTGATGGATTTTCTGAATTTGAACCATCTCTGCATTCCTGGGATAAAGCCTACTTGATCTTGATGGATAATTGCTTTGATGTGTTGTTGGATTCGGTTTGTGAGAATTTTATTGAGTATTTTTGCATCAATATTCATAAGAGAGATTGGTCTGTAGTTCTCTTTCTTTGTTGGGTCTTTCTGTGGCTTAGATATGAGTGTAATAGTAGCTTCATAGAATGAATTGGGTAGTGTTCCGTCTGTTTCTATTCGATGGAATAACTTGAAGAGGATTGGTATTAGGTCTTCCTTGAAGGTCTGAAAGAATTCTGCACTGAAACCATCTGGCCCCGGACATTTTTTGGTGGGAAGATTTTTAATGACTGTGTCTATTTCTTTAGGTTTTATGGGACGGTTTAGGTGGTTTATCTGATCCTCGTTTAACTTTGGTACCTGGTATCTATCTAGAAAATTGTCCATTTCCTCCAGATTTTCCAATTTTTTTAAGTATAGGCCTTTGTAGTAGGATCTGATAATTTTTTTAATTTCCTCAGTTTCTGTTGTTATGTCTCCCTTTTCAGTTCTGATTTTATTACTTTGAATGCTGTCTCTGCGCCCTTTGGTTAGTCTGGCTAAGGGTTTGTCTATCTTGTTGATTTTCTCAAAGAACCAGCTCCTGGTTTTGTTGATATTTTGTATAGTTCTTTTTGTTTCGACTTGGTTGGTTTCAGCCCTGAGTTTGATTATTTCCTGCAGTCTACTCCTCTTGGGTATACTAGCTTCTTTTTGTTCTAATTCTTTCAGGTTTGCTGTCAAGTTGTTAATTTATGCTCTTTCCACTTTCTTTTTGTGAGCACTTAGAGCTATGATTTTTTCTCTTATTACTGCTTTCAATGAGTCCCACATGTTTTGATATGATGTGTCCTCATTTTCATTTAAATCTAAAAAGTCTTTAATTTCTTTCTTAATTTCTTCCTTGACCAAGTCATCATTGAGTAGAGCATTGTTCAGTTGCCAAGTGTATGTGGGCTTTCTGTTGTTTTTGTCTATGTCAAAGACAAGTCTTAACCCATGGTGTTCTGATAAGGTACTAGGGATTATTTCAATCTTTCTGTACCTGTTGAGGCCTGTTTTGTGACCAATTATATGGTCTATTTTGGAGAAGGTACCATGAGGTGCTGAGAAGAAGGTATATTATTTTTTTTTAGGATGAAATGCTCTATAGATGTCAGTTAGGTCCAGTTGGTTCATAACTTCTGTTAGTTTCATTGTGTCTCGATTTAGTTTCTGTTTCCATGATCTGTCCATAGCTGAGAGTGGGGTGTTGAAATCTCCCACTATTATTGTGTAGGGTGCAATGTATGCTTTAAGCTTTAGTAAAGTGTCTTTTATATATGTGGGTGCCCTTACATTTGGGACATAGATATTGAGAATTGCGAGTTCCTCTTGGTACATTTTTCCTTTGATGAATATGAAGTGTCCTTCTTTATCTTTTTTGATTACTTCTGGTTGAAATCTGATTTTATTTGATATTAGAATCGCTACTCCAGCTTGTTTCTTTGGACCATTTGCTTGGAAGATTGTTTCCAATGTTTTACTCTGAGGTAGTGTCTGTCCTTTCCACAGAGGTGCCAGGGCACCCAGCTATGAGTTCAGGGTAGTATGTGGGTTTTCCTACCTAAAGCTGGTTGTGGGATCTGTGGAGCCCCCAGAATGTGTCTGGCAGCAGTAATAGGGTGCACTCAGCAATAGGCCTCACACCGGAAGGGGGGCGCGCGCCGGCAGGTGAGTGCTAGCTCTGGCTATGGGTTCTATGGATCCCCCAGAATGTGTCTGGCAGAATCCTGGGTACCCCACAAGCAGGCCTGGCAGAGGTCAGACCCAAGCCTCAGACCGGAAGAGGGGCGCCCAGCGTCAGGGGAGTGCTAGCTGCTGGCTATGGGTTCTATGGATCCCCCAGAATGTGTCTGGCGGAATCCTGGGTACCCCACAAGCCAGCCTGGCAGAGGTCCGACCCAGGACTCAGACCAGAAGAGGGGCGTGCCCAAACATGACCTTTCAAAGAATCACCTTGACTAAGGGTTTCAAAAATTATTCTGTGCAACTATGCTCCAGCTGTGTCATTGGAATGAAAGCAAATGGCCCAAGTAGAGACACCAAGATAAGCCAGTAGCCTATTGTGCCTTCAGGAGAATTATGTGCTCTTCCAAACACAATCCAAATACATAAATGTTATAAGAACTCAACAAGTACACTGTGACAGGCAAAGCAATTACTTAAGGTGCTACATTCAAGAGTCCAACTGCATCTGTGTTCTGAATCTATACACTTAGTCAAGCACAGATAAAAGTATCAACTTGCATCTATACTCTAAGTAAACTAATATTTTGTCTTTATTTTCCAAACAATACCTATAATCGTATATAATTTGCACAATAATAATATTGCAATATATATTATTTAGTCATTTAGTAATGTCTTTTAGCATCCAGAAAGACTAAGAGTTGTGATAATATTTTCTAGGACATGTCATCTTTACAATACAGAATAATATCTGTAATATCATTCCATACATTTTATGTTCTATTCAAATTCTATCACTTCTTCTTTCCATAGCACAATACCAAAGTGATTGTCTACTCCACACAGTCTCTGAGGAGCAGGGTTCTGGATCAGCATTTTCCATTCAGTTACCAGGCTCCAATAGACATCTCTGCAACACTGATGGCCTCCAGTTAGAGGGTAATATCCTGGAGCAAGAGGGACTTGAGTGCACAGTCTTTTCAGCATCCTGTGCCCTTTCCAATTAAGATGCTTCTTTAACAATTCTTTGTCATGGCCATTGACTGTGGCACCAGTCCAGGTAGCACTCTGGATTCTAAGGAAGAGGGTCCTCAGTGTCCTTCCACATTCAGAATTCCTGGATGATTGCCCTGCTACTGCAATCACAGCTGCAAGGTGAGACACCTCGAGACAGGCCCATGCAAGTCCAAGGCAGACACTCTGGAGCTTTACTTGATTCTATAGAACAATGGTCATTCTAGTTCTCTGCCCTTTGCCTCCCAGACATGTCCACAGTTGTTTGGAGAGAAATCTTCTCTCAAATGGTCCTGCTTAACTGCTTTTTTCTGTAATTTACCATTGGCAAGTACATTCACTGTCTCTTCAAGCAATGGTAGCTTATTTCCCATTTCTGCTGTCAATTTTGTTAATGACTGAAAATGAGCAGACATGTGAAAAAAAAGGCCAGCGAGCATCAACACAGACTTTAACCTCTGACCATAGACCTCTGGTTTCTCAGCCTCCATGGCCTGAGACTCCTTACATTATCTGCCATCCAAATATTCACATTCTACCCCAAGGGGGTAAGCAGTTACTGACTTCCCAGACTACATGTCCTGGAGGGCCCCTTCAATGTCCCGCAATGGGGGAAGCATTTGACTAGCAAAGACATGAGGGACTTTGCACCTCATGGTCTCATTAGACAGACTTGTCACAAGTTCAGGTGTCCAAAACCCTACAAAGATCAGAGATTCAAAAAACTGGATGCTAAGTTACAGAACAGCTCCAAAGGAACTCTGGCAAATAGTGTAGCAGTTTTTCATGATCTAAAACAGCACCTTCTATTGGATTCACTGGGCAGGCACTTTATAATTTACAGTTGGTACTGAGCATCCAATTGTAGCTTAGAGCTCGTGGCAGTGGACAACCCATGATTAGTCTACATTAAGCCCAAGAAGACATGAGAAGGACCCTCTGTCCAACACTGCCTAGATGGTCAGGATCTAAACTTTTATTGGCACAAAATGCTAAGTTAGAACCAAAGGGGACTTTGGCAACAAAAGTCATTGAAATAATTCTTGATATTTGGCTATACCAAATATCAAGATCACTGTCTTACCTAAGCATCAGAGACATTTTTATAGCAGCTGATGGTAGCATATACAGAGATTCACAGCCAAGCATTTAGTAGAGATCAGGAAATTGAGTGGAAGATGAGGAGGAAGGGTTGTAGGAACCAGAGGGTCAAGGACACCAGAAGAGGACAGCCCACAGAATTATCTAAGCAAGGTTAATAAGGGTTCAAGATAGAACCACATATCTCCTGTGGGTCTTTAGTAGGCCCTCTGCATACATTCCGTGGTTGTTTAACTTGTTATTCTTGGACTCCTCACAGTGGGAGTAGGGATGACTCTGACTGTTTTGTCTGTTTATGGGACAGTTTTGTTTTTAATGGATTGCCTCATCCAGCCTTGATATGATAGTTTATGTTTACTCTTGCTCTATTTTTTTTTTTTTTGGCATGTTAAGTTGATATCCCAAGGAATCCTTCTCTTTTGGAAAGGAAACAAAAGAGCAGTGGATGAGAGGAAGAAGGAAGGTGAAGGAATGACTAAGAAAAGTGATTGGTAAGGCTGCCGATGGCATGCATTACATGACAGAAAATTAAAAAAAAATCAATGTAGCCTTAGAGGTTACACACATGTACAAGGTTTAATGTGACCAATGTCTTTGACCAAAAGGAACACAAATTTCTTTTCTGCCAAACGTGAAATTTTATATACTCTTTTGAATAATATTACCTCATACCTTTCAGCATTATTTCATGCATGGTAAACTCAATTCCTTATACATTGGGACAAATCAGACCTAAGCTACTCTAAGTGAGAGAGACTTCCATGTTTAACCCAGATGGCTAGAAAAATACCCTTATGATAGAAGGAACTTCATACCACACTGATTCTTGTTTCCAGCGCCCACAACTCATGTTATGTGTCTTTATGCTGATAATCAGTCATAGTGGAAAATCTACCTTTCATAACAACCCCTACGTAGCTGATGATAGATTTAAGATTACAGAAAGAATGCCTATGAGACTAGTATATGTACTTTAATATTGCTGCCAACCTGCAATGTAACTTCCAGACATATGTCTCTTCTAGACTTTGAGAATGAATAGAAGCCGAGTGGTATTGGGGATGTTCCTGGTCACAAGGAATTACTTAATATGTCTCCACTTAACAAATTAATCTGAAATGTTTTCATTTTGTTCAAGAAGGTTTGCTCCTGGCTGTTTGGCCTTCTCTGTCTGACACAACCCCTCTAGTGCCTGGCACAAGAGACTTTCTCCTTCTCCTCAAAAAGGTTTCATTTCTCCCCTTTCTAACCCAACAGGATGGGTTCCTACATTCTTCCTGACTTGAAATGCCCTTGGAAGAGTCCACATTTCACCCAGGCTGTCCTCTCTGGTTAGAAGTCCATGAAATACAAGCTGGTCCATAAAATCAAGTATAGCCTTGAGTCCAATTACCCATAATGGCATGGTTTCATTTACACACAGATCTCAGTAGCTGAACCCAAAACTGAAGAGTTAGTCTTGTTTGGCATAGCTATCCAACCTGTGCACAAATAATGCAATTGCTGCCTGGATTCTCAAAGTTTCCACTAATAATATGAACATCCTAAGTTGTAAGGAACTGTAGACAGGGAGGACAATAAGGATATGGGTGGAAGTTATTATTAAATTTATTATCATTAAATAAAGATAAATCAGTATAGAAGACACCATTCTGTTTCTATGATGCATTAATACCATAAAGAAAAGGAAAATGATGAGAACAATTGGTTATGTAAAAGCTTTCTGATGTGACAGCAACATGAATTGACAAGCAATTTCTTTAGTACTGCACATGATGTGAAAACAACAGCGAACCATTGTAGTTGAAGTCTACAAAGTGATTTGCCATTCAACTAAAAAATTAAATGTCTTTACTTTTCTGGCCTCCCTGATTGATTCTTCCTGGTTTAAGTTTAAGGTCCAGGATGTTTTTCACACAATTTATGTTCATAATTAGCCATTATATTCATATGACTATGGGATTGGTAATATGAATCTACTTAGCTTGAACTATGTGTGAATATTTTTCTGCTTTTGGCTATAGAGACCTAGGTACATAGATTCAAAATTTACTTTTTTACTAGGGTGATATCATGAAACTTTGGGAAAAGTAGAGAAGGAACAGGCTAGATGGTTAATGGTCATCAGCTATTGGATTAGGGTACCTGGAATTCCTCATTAGCATGGGGAAGCATTTCAGGAATCTCAGTTGCTGAGTGAAAAGTGTCTATAAGAAAAAATAAAATCGATACCATAATTGAATTGAGAGTATGTGATGCTCATCTGGTAGAGAGAAAAGTGGATGTTTTCCCCAAACAAGCCCAGTGAAGAAGAAATCCTGCTATTGTAAGGAGTCTTCAATATTGCATTGATGATAGAAGATATCCAATCACAGTGGGCTTCAATGTAATTTAGAGTGTTTCCCAAATGTATATGTGTGTATACACACACACACATGTGCACACACACACATGATGTGCACTCACACACGCACATATATATGTATATATATATAAAGTTATATATATATATATATATATATATATATATATATGGTTATATATATATATATATAGTTCATTATATATATACACATATATACAATGAACTTTAATGATTTCTTGAAATTAGAGAAATGGCCCCTTCCCTGAGTGCTGAATTATTTCCCAGCCATTGTGAGAACAAACGATGAGTGTCTAGACCTGCTGAAAAGCATAATATTTTGAATAACATTTATTTAATTCCTGCCCATCTTTAAAAATTTATATTATGAGACCTTGACGTTGTTTCAGGATAAACACAAGTTTACAAAGTGGAAGATTTTGTGTGGTTTTATTTGTCTATCCATTTTTCTCAGAATCCTCTTACTGTAGCATGGCTCCCAATTGCATGAGTAAAAATTGTAATAAGCTCAATAATTTTAATTAGAAAAGTTTCCTTTTGTGAGAGCATACATATATGAGCATGCACAACCCAATCAGAAATGCCAAAGCTCAGAGGCTGTATTATCCACAAGGACTCCACATTTCTTTCCTGTGGTAGCTTCCCTATGGTTGCTTTTCTGTTTAGCACAAGGAAATTTATTAACTTCACTTAACCTTGGAATTGGTTATATGAATCTATACAGCTTAGACTCTGTGTAAACTTTTTGCATTTGTTTGTCAGAAGTACTTGCTTATATGAACTTGGCCTATAGATATCTGGGAGCTAATACATGCAAAGACATAAGTGTGTTTGCAGAGTACAAGAGGCTATAATGACATGATACATCAGCCTCAGGATATTCAAATGAAAGTTTTATTTCAAATTAACAGATAATGTTAGTAGGTCTATGTAATTTTAGGAAGTATCTTGCAGGAATATTCAGGCAGGTGTTGATGAGACAGATCCCTCAGCTCAAGTCTGATGGGGATGTTTCATGGCAGACACAGGCTTAACTCTGCTCTTTGGTCTAATTAAGCACATCTCATACAACAGCATAATTACACACACACACACACACACACACACACACACACACACACACACACACACACACATATATATATATATATATATATATATATATATATATATATATATATATATATCCATATAATCTGAACAAAAATTTGTAATCAGACTTGGGCACCCCAATATATGGTCATATATTATCCCAAAAGATGATCCCATGGCCTTGTCACCAAGGGACAATTAATAATCAATGCTCATCAACAATCAATACTAATCTTTAACCAATAGTGATCAATAAACAATTATGATCAATAATTGGTGATGATGATGATGGTAACAGGGATAGTAAACATTGCTTACTTCTTTTATCCTCCCTTCTGGTTTTGTTGAGAGAAACTCTTGCTACATAGCACTATAACATGCTATGTAGAGCAGGCTTGTTTTAGACTCCTAGACAGCCACCTGCCTCTGCTATCACTGTATTGGATCTAAAGGTATGGGCTGCCACACACAAATGATTTTGCATAAATTTTATCAAAACTTCTGTGTAACTTCACATAGTGGTGTTAACACATTTAGGATTTATTTTAGGGGATAAGTTACATGTGACTCACAGGAGAGAACATATCCTGATTTATTTTGAGAAATTGTTAGTGCCATAATTTTGATGGTACTGAATTTTGGTTTTTTTTTTGTTTTGTTTTGTTTTGTTTTTTGAGACCAGGTTTCTCTGTGTATCCCTGGCTATCCTGGTACTCATTCTGTAGACCAGGCTGGCCTTAACCTCAGAAATTCCTCTGCCTCTGCCTTCCAAATGCTGAGATTAAAAGCATGCACCATTAATTATTAATCATTATTGGATATTGATTAGTATAGATTATTAGCCATTGATTTTATTGAATAGATTATCATAATTATTGATCATTATTCCATCACCATCATCCTCCTGCCTCTGCCTCCCTAGTGCTGGGATTAAAGGCATGTGTCACCACTGCCTGGCTGTGGTACTGAATTTGATTAATCGCATAAACATTCAAAGAGAGTATCTGGAAGTAAGGATTCTCCCTCACTGTTTCCTCATGGTAGGGGTAAAGGGAGAGTCCATGCACTAAGGGCACTACCTGGGTAAGCTTGTCATCTCTCAAAATCTAATTACGGATATGCTCATAGGTGTGTCTCTAAGTTCATTTGAAATCAAGCTGAGTTGATAGTCAAGATGAACCATCCCACTAGCAAATCCTCCCCATTTGATGTCTTTCTACTATATCACTTTAATTAGTATTGATTATAGGTCATTGATTACTATTAGTGATTAGTATTGATTATTGATCATTAATAGTTGTCCCTTAGAATCCATCTAGGATTCTCCTACTGGCTTTAGAATTTGGGCTATCTGCTTGTCATTTAAATTCCTACAAAATGTTACCTATCTCTTTCAGTCTGCCCCCATAACCTCTTTTTTCCTTTATATAGCTGTCTTAGACTTTTCCAAACACCCGTCCTCATTTTTGTTTTATGAGCCAAGGTTTCTCTGTTTAGCCCTGACTGTCCTGCAATTCAATTTGTAAACCTGGCTGGCCTCAAACTCAGAAGTTCGCCTGCCTCTACTTCCCATGTGCTTAGATTAAAGGCAGGTACCATCAATTACTGATCATTATTGGTTATTGATTAGTATTGATTATTGATTTTTGATTAGTATCAATTACTGATTAGCGTTGACTATTGATCTTTATTCCATCACCATCATCCCCCTGCCTCTGGCTCCCAAATCCTGAAATTAAAGGTGTGTGCCACCACTATCCAGCCCAAACATTCCTTTTAAATTATGGCCTGTGCCTGCAAGTTTGTTTTTTCAGATATGTTCTTTAAGTAAAGAAATTAAGTGTCTGGAGAGATGGATCAGCTGTTAAAAGTGCTTGCTACTCTATCAGAGACCAAAGTACTGTTCCCAAACTCAACCTGTAACTCCAGATCCAGGAGATCCAAATGTCCTCTTCTTTTCAGGCATATGGGGGTGAGAGTTATTTAAAAAATTAAAACAACTGTTCTGAAAACAAAATATTTTTCTGATACTATGCATAATTAAACTTAAGTCTTCAAAGGAATGTAGATGAAAAATTGAGTAATGACACTTTTTTTCTCTGTTCTTTGCCATTTAGAGGTAATCTCAATGGAATGCTTTATTCAGTCCTTACATGTACTCTGGAACCACATTGAGGAATTTCACAAGCTTTTTGACATACCCATGATGTCACACCTGTGATGTCAAAACTGTGACGTCACACCCATGATGTCACACCCATGATGTAATACCTCAGTGATGAATGACAGCAGTTATTGCAGTCAAAAAAGAATAATAATAATAATAATAATAATAATAATAATAATAATAATAAATAAAGTGAACCCAGATACTTAGCTAATGAAGTACTGATCATGGATATTGTTGGAGGATGCTGAATCAGGATTCACATTTATTAGTTTAGTCATTTATTTATTTATTATTTATGCATTATGGTCTGAAAGTATATAATTGACATGAACTAATTTTTATATATATATATATATATATAAATTGTATATATGTACATAATTTATATACATATACATACATAATTTTTTATTATTGGATAATATATAAAAAATTTGTAATAATATATTAATATCAAAATATATCAACATATAATAATATATAATATATATAATATCTCCTTATATATTTTTGGATATTTTATTCATATCACATTAATATGTGAGAAATCTTTGATCTGAGAATATATAATGGCCATGAATAAATTTTATATATTCTTTTTTAGTATTGGATAATATTATGCATATGTGTAATATAATAATATATTTAAAAATATATAATACATTAACATATATATTTATATATAACATATTAATATATAATAATAGTATTAAATATTATATAATGCTATATGATAAATGTAATATATCCTTATATATTAATTGGTGGATATTTTATTTACATTACACTTGCATTTCAATAACAATCTATCTTCAAAAAATGAATAATAGCTATGAAGAAATTATGTATATTTTTTTATTATTGGATATTTTATTTATATTTCACGTATTGCGCATATATAATAATTAAAATGTAAAGGTGGAAAATTTTCACTATCGTAAGAGAAGCAGAACTTCCTGTGACTGGAACTCTTCTCTCTGTGTCCTGTTATTGATTGTATTGATCATTTTGATCATATTGATTATATTGATTTAACTTCATCTTTCACCATCCTGGGTCACATTAGAGTATTGTGTCCAAGAAACCTAATTTCCAAATGAGAAGAAGACAGGAAGTAAATTCAAGATATAGAGGAGCTGGGGAAAATCTAGAAACAGTGTGATATAGTATATAATATATAACATTGTAATCTATACGTATTATAGTAGTAAGGAATCTATTTTCAAGAAATTTGAGTGAAAACTGTAATTAATATATATTATATATACTAATTATATGTGTAATAAATCTTATATATATATTTATAATATATAATTATATATAAATAATTTATATATGTATATATTTGTATGTATATTTTATATACTTTATTTATAATGTATACAAAATACATTATACAGAGTAATGTATTATATATGCATATATATATTTATGTATATATACATATATGTATATATGTATATATACATATATATATATTTATATGTATATATAATTTTTTTAGGTTGAGGCTATTTTCCTAACCCAAATTTATATGCATGTATTTTGTTTCATCTATCTATCTATCTATCTATCTATCTATCTATCTATCTATCTATCTATCTGAAAATAATTCATGAAAGTATAATCAGTTTATATTTTAGGACTAATAAATCTATTATCAATAAACGTGAAATATGTCTTCTTCAGATCTTCCATCTGATGAAAAACAATGTGAAAAGTTAAAAAGATGACCCTTTGTGATATTATGAGTGATGGCAGAAGTTAAAACTAAAAATGATTTAAATGATTTAAAAATTATTAAGAAATAATTTAAAAATTTATTTAGAAGGTAATGGATGGAACTAGAAAATATCATCCTGAGTGAGGTAACCCAGTCAGAAAAGAACACACATGGTATTTACTCACTGATAAGCGGAGATTAGCCCAAAAAATTTGAAAAAAACAAAGATTCAACTACCAGACGACCTGAAGCTCATGAAGAAGAAAGAACAAGTGAGGATGCCTAGGTCTTTCTTAGGAGGAGTAACTAAATAACCAAGGGAGCAAATATGAAGACAAAGTGTGGGTCAGAATCTGAAGGGGGGGGGTTGTAGGGAGACCATTGTGTCTGGGTATTCATTCCATAGGCAGTCACCAAAAATAGACGCTGTTAGGGATGTCAGGATGGGAAAGCTGACAGCAGCTGGATAAGGCTGTCTCCTTAGAGGTCTCTCAGAGTCGGACATACCCAGAGACAGATACCCACAGCTATCCATTAATCTGATCAAAGTTCCCAATGGAGGAGTTAGAGAGTAAATTGAAGGAACCGTGAACCATAAGGGCTGGTGGCCCCGTGAGGAAAGCAACAATACCAACCAGCCAGAGCCCCCCAGGGTCTAAACCACCAGCCTAGGAGCATATAGGGAGAGACACATGACTCCAGCTGTATATGTAGGGGAGGATGGCCCTGTTGGGCATAGGTGGGAGACAAGATAATTAGTACCCTGAAGGCTGAACACTGAGGGGGGGATCTGAGGGTGGGGAGGGAGGCTGGGGGTAGGTGGGTAAACACCTTCAGAGAGGCAGGAGGAGGGGGGGATGGGATAAGGGGTTCCTGGGTGGTGGGGGAAATATGGTAAGGGGATAAACTTGGAAATGTAAATATTATATCCAATAAAAGAGGGGAAAAATAGAAAAGCAGTTAGAACCAACATTCTTAATAAAATGTCAGCCCTCATCTAAAAAAAAAATATCTTGATACTAAAATTTGTTTTGAGAATTGTATATTGCAGAATGATCAGCCTTGGTGTATCTACTCAACAAGTAAGCTGGGCAGACCTGCTCAAACCTCTGAGGTCCGGGAATTCCTTCTGGAGGCAGCGAAGACACAGCATCAGAGGATTGTCAATTTGCTCTCCCCCCACTCCTCTTCTAATATCTCAATGCCCATAATCAGCTTGAAGAAGCTAATGATGAGTCAGCGCCCCTATTCCCTGGACATGGGGACTAAGGTGGTAAATGTTGGGCTGTCTCTCTAGGGAAAACTAGTGGTTTTGTCAGAATAGAGAGGATTAGCTAGGGTTTATTGCATAGCCATAACCTATTAGTAGAAATCTGTATAATTAATATCAAGATGAAGATATAAATTCTTAAATGGCACCAATTTACTTTGTTTACAAATTTTAAGGTTTTCATTGGCATGAGCTTCTTAGTGATATAAGAGTGAGATGAATATTATTACTCCCATAGGCATTGTACCAGTATTACACATTTAGGAATACAAAGCTTAGACCCAGTCCTTCTTTAACTTTTTTAACTGATTTGAGATGGTCAGCCTGTGAGTTAAGGGACTATAGCAAACTCATGGCTTGGAGTTTATTATAAGGGTGTTCTCTATGTTTTATTTAGAAATAGCTGAGTGGAGTTAACAGGCAACAGTCCAGATTACCTTACATGGATAGCTGGTTTTCAAAACATCAGAAATCCTTAGAATTGACATGACAAACATTTCAGTATTAATGTTCATTTTCATTAGAGACCTGTCTGCTCCGGACAGCTTCCTATGTTAAACTCTAAGAAGAAATTGAGCATCCTTGGAGTTACTCCAGTTGTGGTGAGACAGCCACTAGGCAAGAATTGCCACTTTCCTTCTACAGACAAATTACTGTCCAGAAAAGGACACACTTGCAGAATAGTCAACTGATTATATCTGCCTAGACAGAGTAATCAGCCCTTAATAATTCTGCAGCACTAAGGTCTGTCAGATGATCCTGGGCCAGAAGGCAGAAGAACGGATGCCCCAACGTTTTGAAGTAGAGCGAGTGTCCAGGTGTTCAGAGGTCTCTATAAATTGGCTAAGTTTTAGAAGCTATGCTTTGTGCTTCCCACAATTATAGCCAACTCAGTCATTCTGGATTTCTGATGGGGTTGAAAACTTATAGCTATTTATCTTGAGAGAAAAGATCTGAGTGGATGGTCGTCAGCTGACATTCATCCTAAAGCCAGGTTCAGGACTAAATGTTTTAGTTAGGAGAGATGACAGAGGTGCTGGTAGGTCAACAAATGGATGGACTGGGTATTAGGACTATCTTGTACCTCACTGGTACAAATTGGCATAATTATGCTCTAATTGTATTTTGAGAGAAAAGTTTCCTTTTAACAGGAAGGGTGATGTGTAGAAGGAGCTAAGGTGGGAGGAGTACTGAGAGGAAGAAAAGGAGTAAGAAGAGGAAAAGAAGAAGGAGAGGAGAAGCTAGGTGATGAAAGAGAGATAGAGGGGGGAGACAGGGAAGCAGATGTTCATGTATCTCCACCAGTCAAAGATAGTAGATATATCTAGGTTGGGTAGTGGGTTACACCTCTGATTGAACAATACCAAACTTATAAAGCCTATGATTAACATTTTTTAAAAAAAATGTATAAATTCAAAAAGGAAAAGGGGGCATGTGATAGGGGTTAATTAAGGGGGGGAATGGGGAAACGGGATGGCATCTGAAGTGTAAATGAAAGATATAATAAAAAAAATTATTAAGAAATAATTTAAAAATTTAATCAGAAGGTAATGTCCTAATTCAAAATTATATCAAATTATTTAAAATTATTTTTAAAAATTCATTTGGAAATAAATGTCATAAATTAAAATAATTAAAATTATATAAAATTATTAAAAATTGTAGAATAATTTATTTAATACCAATTTGAAAATTATCATTGTAAATGTTAATCATTTAAAATACTTTAAATTATTTACAAATTATTTAAAAATTCATTTTGAAATTGATTTCCTAAATTAAAACTATTTAGAATAGTGTAAAAATATTAAAATAATTTTAAATTATTTCATAATTTTTATAATTTTTGTTAACATGATTTAAATCTTATACAAATAATACATTTAGAAATTTATGACCTAAATGAAAATTATTTAAAATTCTTCCAATACTATTTAATAATATTAAATTTATTTTAAAATATTTAAATCTCATACATAAAATACATTTTGAAATTAATGTCCTAAATGAAAATTACTGAAAAATAATGAGAATCATTTCATATTCTCATTTACAATTATTTCAAATTATTTAAAATTGTTTAAAATTAAAGTTGTTTGATATTATTTGAGATTATTTGAAATTAATTAAATATTATTTAAAACCACTTTTAGAAATTAACATCCTAAATTTGAGTGAAATTGAAAGAATTAATGAATATTCTGATTATAAACTACTTTACATAATGTGTGTATTCCAATGATAGATTATTTTATATCACGGGTGTATTCCAATGTGTGCTTGGAAGAAATACTATTCATGGATGTCATGTTTTATTGATTAGATATCAAAACAATTGATAGAGGATGAGATTCACCTAAAACAAACAGACAAGCATATATGTTGTTTCACATATCTATATACATGAGAAATATTATTTCTTCAGAATATAATATATAATTTATGAAAGTATAATTATTATGTATTATATGAGGAAAAATTCTATTAAACAATTTGAAAAAAATACAAAATTAAGATTTACATGGAAAAATGCATTAAAAAACTGAAGATGATTTAAGAAAAATTACAGAAAAATTGAATATTTGCATGGAAATAAATTCTGATAAACTTAAAGGTTTGTATTAAAAATTAGTGATAAAACTTAAGGTACATATAAAAAGTTGTTAAAAACAAAACATTTGTAGAAAATTTTGGTTTATATGAAGTGAGATATAGAAAAATGTATGCAAATATTGAAACTGTAAATGAATGTAACTATGAATGAAACTGTAAATGAAATGTAAATATTATATCCAATAAAAGAGGGAAAAAAGAAAAGTGGTTAGAACCAACATCCTTACTAAAATATCAGTCCTCTTAAAAAAAACTATCTTGATCCTAAAATTTGATTTAAGAATTGTATATTGCAGAATGATCAGCCTTCGTGTATCTACTCAACAAGCAAGCTGGGCAGACCTGCTCAAGCCTCTGAGGTCCGGGAATTCCACCTGGAGGCAGTGAAGACACAGCATCAGAGGCTTGTCAATTTGCCCTTCCCCCACTCCTCTTCTAATATCTCAATGCCCATCATCAGCTTGAAGAAGCTAATGAAGAGTCAGTGCCCCTATTCCCTGGGCTTGGAGACTAAGGTGTAAATGTTGGGCTGGCTTTCTAGGGAAAAGTAGTGGCTTTGTGGGAATAGAGAGGATTAGCTAGGATTTATTGCATAGCCATAAGCTATTAGTAGAAATCTGTACAATTATTATTAAGATGAAGATATAAATTCTTAAATGGCACCAATTTACTTTGATTACAAATTTTAAGATTTTCATTGGTACCAGCTTCTTATTGATATAAAAGTGAGGTTAATATTGTTATTCTCATAGGAATTGTACAAGTATAACACATTTAAGAATACCAGGCTTAGACCCAGTCCTTCTTTAACTTTTTAACTGATTTGAGATGGACAGCCTGTGAGTTAAGGGACTATAGCAAATTCATGGCTTGGAGTTTATTGTTAGGGTGTTTCCTATGTTTTATTTAGAGATAGCTGAGTGGAGTTAACAGACAACAGTCCAGATTACCTTACATGAATACTTGGTTTTCAAAACATCAGAAATCCAGAGAATTGATGTGACAAACATTTCTGTATTAATATTCATTTTGATTAGAGACCTGTCTGCTCCTGGCAGCTTCCAATATTGAATTCTAAGAAGAAATTGTGCATCTTTGGTGTTATTCCAGTTGTGGTGAGACAGCCACTAGACAAGAATTGCCTCTTCCCATCTACAGACAAATTACTGTCCAGAAAAGGACACACTTGCAGAATAGTCAACTGATTATATCTGCCTAGACAGAGTATTCAGCCCTTAATAATGCTGGAACAATAAGGTCTGTCAGATGATCCTGGGCCAGAAGACAGAAGAACAGATGCTCCAATGTTTTGAAGTAAAGGGAGTGTCCAGGTGTTCAGAGGTCTCTATAAATTGGCTAAGTTTCAGAAGCTATGCTTTGTGTTTCCCACAATTATAGTTAACTCAGTCATTCTGGGTTACAACTTATAGCCTAACAGCCAATCCTGGCAATTTACCATAAGAGAAAATATTTGAGTGGATAGTCGTCAGCTGACATTCATCCTAAAGCCAGGCTCAGAACTAAATGTTTTAGTTAGGAGAGATGACAGAAGTTCTGGTTAGTCAACAAAATGATGGACTGCGTATTAGGACTATCTTGTACCTCACTGGTACAAATTGGCATATTTATGCTCTAATTGTATTTTGAGAGAAAAGTTTCTTTTTAACTAGAAGGGTGATATGTAAAAGGTGCTAAGCTGGAAGGAGTACTGAGAGGAAGAGAAGGAATAAGAAGTGGAGGAGAAGCAGGAGAGCAGAAGCTAGGTGATGAAAGAGAGAAAGGGGGTAGACAGGGAGGCAGATGTTCATGTATCCCTACCATTCAAAGATAGTTGACATATCTAGGTTGGGTAGTGGGTTACACCTCTGAACAATACCAAACTTGTAAGCCTATGATTAATATTTTTTAAGAAATATATAAATGCAAAATGGAAAAAGGGGGCATGGGATAGGGGTTTTCTAAGAAGGGGAATGGGAAAAGGGGATGGCATCTGAAGTGTAAATAAAATATCTAATAAAAAATAAAATAAAATAAAATGAAGAAAGAAAGTATAAAAATAGTGAATCTGTTCATAGAGAAATCTCTAAAAAATTCACAATTGATTGACATAGAAAATTCATTATAAAAGTGAAGACTGTTTAGGAAAAAATAGGGAAAAAGACATTAGTAGCATGGAAAATTTTTAATAAAATTGAAGGCATTATTTTTAAAATTAGTGATAACATTAATGTAAATAGAGAAAAAATTGTTGAAAAAATTTAGAACATTTGACGAAAACATTTGGTTAAAATGTATCATATAAATATCATTACACTATATTATATATTCATATTATTTATAACATGTTATATATAATACAATATAAAATAATTATATTAATATGTTGTATTATATTTATTAAGATATTAATTGTGAATATTATATTGTATACTATATTATTATATTGATATATTATATTAACTAATATATTACATATTTTAGTATATTGGTATTCTATATTATAATATTAATATGCATTATATTATATATTATAAATTATATATGTTATATCTTATATACTGTGATATTAACAGTTACATCTTCATATCAATAATATATAATAATGGTGCCATGACTCACTAACTGCTCACCTGCTATAGACGTGTATATCTTTTCTTCCTATGTCAATTGTAGAAGACAACCACCTTCCCAGAATCACCACATGATGTCATAACTGTGTTGCCACACCCATGATGTCACATCTGTGAGGTTGTACCCACATCATACCCATGATGTCACACCATGATGATATAGCTGTAATTTCACTCTCATGATGTCATACCCATGATTTCATACCCCAAATGTTATGCCCATGATGTCATACCCATGATCTCATAGCTATGATATCATACCCATGATTTCACCACAGTGATGTCATACCCATGTCAAACCCGTCATACCCGTGATGAAAAACTCATGATGTCATGTAGAAAGCCGTGGTTAGTGGTGATACATTCAGCCCTTGCAAGATGGCGCTGACATCCCGTGTCTCCACAAGTAAACAACTGACTGTGCAGGTGCAAAAGGCAAAAAGCGTGCCAAAATCACTGCCCATCCCGGGGCATATTATGGGTAATGAGTGAACAGCCAATCAGAATTGAACAAGTCACTCTAGGGTGTATATAAGCAGTGCCTTTTCCAGTCTTTCTGTCTTTCCACTTCTGCTTATACAAGAAGTAAATCCTCGCTGTAGTGACCACCTGAACACTGCCTCACGTGTCTTTTTCGTTGGTGAAGGGGACACAGAGGGGCTCGGAACATCATCATGCCCTTAAAGTTACACTTGCATTGTCACACTTGTGATTTCACACTCGAGATGTCACACTTGTGATGTCACACTCATGACCTATGATTTCATACCCATGAAGTCATATCCATGTAATACTCACGGTATCATACACTCGATGAAACATGCATGATGTCACACTGTGACACTCATGATGTCATATACACGATATCATACCCATAATGTAACACCCATGATGTTATGCACATGATGTAACACAGATTATGTCAGACTCATGATGTCATACCTCAGTGACTCACAAAACATTACCATGATCAAGAAAAATCATCACTGCAGTCAAAAAACAGAATAAAAATAAATAATAGTAGTAATAATAATGAATAAGGTCAACCTCAACCTATAGATAAAGAGTATTGATCATGGATATTGATCCTTGATGGCGAAGTCTGAATCAATATTCAGAATTATTCATTTTTACATTTATTTATTTATCATTTCTTATGGTGTTGAGCACAGCTTGGTCTGTGAAGGTTAGGTTAAGTGTAGTGGAAACGCTTAAGGTGGTATATGTGACTAGGCCATAGCACAGGTTGGCACAAGGTGTAGAAAAACTTAATGTGGACAACAGGAAAATTGTTCCTGAGGGTACCTTTCTGTCTTGGTAAAAGGATGAGACAATTGTTTAGTAATAAATTATATAGAGGGTGACAGGATTCATCCTTGTTTGGGGTGGTGGGCCTTGCACCTCTGAGAACTCAGAGCAGGCCTGCCTGGATAGAAAGAGCTGTCTTGCTTGTATTAGAGCAGATGCCTCCAGGAAGCTTGGGAGGGAGGCAGAAGTGGAAAGCAATGCCAGACTTCTCTGCTGGTGGTTGTTAGATGGGTCTATTTATACCAGCTGTGACTTAAGCTCTCAACAGTGCAGGAGAGGACCTCTGGAGACTCTCAGTGCTCAGGAAAGGAAGGCTTGCAGGTGGATAGTGAAAAGCACTTCAGAAATGACCATGGTATTCATTATCTAGTAAATAAAGAGGTGCTTCTGCTCTAGAAAATGTACCTGGACGTGTATACATTGGCAAGCCAAAAAGAGATAGAAGGAGGTAGGTAGGTATTTAGGTAGGTAGAAAAAGATAGATAGATAGATAGATAGATAGATAGATAGATAGATAGATACATACATACATACATACATACATACATACATACATACATAAATACATAGATAGATACATAGATAGATACATAGATAGATACATAGATAGATACATAGATAGATACATAGATAGATACATAGATAGATACATAGATAGATACATAGATAGATAGATAGATAGATAGATAGATAGATAGATAGATGGATATAGAGCTAGATAGAAAGATAGGAGGTATGTAAGTAGGTAGGAAGGTTGGTAGGTAGCTAGATATGTAGTTAGGTAGATAGGTAGAAAAAAGGTAGATGATAGAAAGATTGCTAGTTAAAAAGATAGGTAGATAGATAGATAGATAGATAGATAGATAGATAGATAGATAGATAGATAGATGATAGATAGATCATGCTGTGTTAGTGATCTCTTGGAGAGAAAGTTTGAAGACACCTTGAGTATTTTCAATGTGCACTCTCAGAAGACATTGGTGTGAATAGGTCAAGGAGGAGTTGGTGAGGAATTGTGCTGCATGGATACTGGTGAGACAAATGAGACATGCTCATTGTGCTTTGTACATAGTTGCCTGTCATCTTGAGTCCACTTGAATCCGTTCAGAGAGCTCTGAGTTGCATGTATGCCTAGTCCCTACACAGGTAAGTACGTGGTTGTGTGGTAGGATATAGAAAGAAGGATCCATGGTGAGAGTGACTTGGTGACTTTAGAGGCAGGAAGAAGATCAAAGTGTCCACAGAGTGCTCCATAGCAGTTGGTGAGTGGCTGGGGTGTGATAGAGGTGGGTGGAGGGTTTGAGAGAAGAGAGAGATTCTGAGGGAGTTTGAATTAGCTCATAATGGTTGCCAGGTAACTTGACAGGTGCCCAGGGATGCTTTTTTTGTAGGTGCTTATAATTGGGGGCCCAAGGCCAGAGCTTGGTTTTTAAGGGGGAATGTGGAGATGATATACTCACTTCTTGTTTAGATATATCCTTGTCCTCAGCTCATCATGCTAGCTGGAATGCATGTGAGATTTTGAAAGATATCAGCAAGAACCTCTGGGCCTTTGTGGACAACAGATGATGGGATGACTTTGTGAGGCAGCATCTACCAGAACTCATTGATGGATACCTGAGATACAAACCTGTGTGACTAGGTAAGTAGACCAAGGATTTTGTGGGGGCCCTTCTTTTCATCTACCACCACACTCTGAGAGTGGCTCAATCCAGGGAAACTGGGATCAATCCAGGGAAACTGAAGGCCTCGTGTATGCACAGAGCAGCTCACAGAGTGCCATGTGTCCACTGCAGTTCCTCCTGATCCTATGTGGGATGCCACTGTTGAGACTAATGCCAATGGAGACGGTTGGTTCCCAACTCATGCTTTGGACTCTGTTCAACTTCCCCTGTCTCCTGAGCTCTCTGACTCCACCACACATGTGATATGTCCTTGTCCTCAGCTCAGCATGTTAGATAGGCAGAAGGTCAGACAGTGAATGTGGGTGGACAGCCACTATGGGGCTCTGAGGTGGACAGATGACTGGATGACTTTGTGGAGCAGCATCTACCCGAACTCAAATTGAGGGGTATTTGAGATACCAACCTGTGTGCCAAGGTGTGTATACAAAATTTTTCAGGGGGTGGGGAGGGCCTCTTTTTGGTTGGAAACTGAGGTCCTCAGTAACACATAAAGCAGCTACCCATTTCTCTGGCTCCAGTGCAGTACCTCCTGCAGCTAAGTGGATAGCTTATGTTGGGACTAATGCCAATTGAGAAGGTTAGTTTCCCACCCCAAACACCTATGTCCTCTGTTAACATTTCCCTGTTCCCTGAGCCCTGTTTCTACCACCTGGCTACCCTATAAGCTGATGATCATCCTGGGAGACCTTTCTATCTGGGTGCCAATTCCTTGCATCTTGTTAGAGTGTAAAAATGCACAGAGGAGTCTGACTCTTCAAAAAAGAGAACTGGCTTGGGCTTAGGGAATCTTTGTGTGGGAAAAGTCAGGCAGCCTCAGGCTGGATCAATCTCTGGGCCTAGCCCAGTCCCAGTGTTCTGAGTGGACACTGAGAGGGTTGCCCCATCTCCTGGTCCTCAAGTCCAGGCCTTTGATTCTGATGCTCTGCCCCTAAGGTCCAGGTCATTATGAGGTTTAGGTAGGGCCCTCACAGGATCCTTTGCAAGTACAAGCTGACACCTCTTGTTGCTTGACTCTCTCTTGCAGCACCCTTCACTGGCTGGCAGATGTCCTGCAGTTGAAAAGCTCCTGTGATGCCTGACACTTCCATCTCCACCATGCACAACCTCCACTTTCCTTGACACTTATGGACAAAAATCCATATTTCCAAACCTTATAGTAAGGAGAATGCATGCACACACAAAAGTGCAGGGGCATTCTCTCTTGCAAGATCACATATATGTGCCATCAACATAGTGGCAGACATGCTTTTAGCCAGTTTATTCTGGATGTACAAGCTGGAATAAGACCTCCTGTGGACTACTAGACCAAAGGGAAAACTGTGGGTGAACAAGGTTCAGCTGACCAGAGCGGAAGGCCTGCAACAACAGGTTTGGGTATCCTGACTTGGGAAGCACAGCCTCCCAGGCCTGAGCACCATGCAGCTTTGACTTAAGCTCTCTACAGAGCAATGGACCTCTGGACATACTCAGTTCTCAAAAAAGAAGGCTTGTTGGTTGATACTAAAAATCATTTCACAAATGAAAATGGATCTTATCATGTGGTAAACAGAAAGCTGATTCTACCCTAGAAAATATAACAGGAAGTGTATGTATTGGTGACACAAAAGGAGATATTAGGAGGTGTGTAAGTACATAGGTAGGTAGGTAAGTAGATAGGTAGGTAAGAAGGCAGGTAGATATATAGATAAGTAGGTATAAAATATAAATAAAGAGATAGATAAATAGATAGATAAATGACAGATATATAGATAAATAGAAAGAGAATTACAGACAGACTTTTACATATATAGCAAGCTAGGTGTTATCAGGCTGTGGGAGTGAGAAACTTGTGGAGAAAGTTTGATGGCACCTTGAGAATTTTTTATCAGACAGCTAAGGGACCTTGGTGTGAATTTGTCTATGAGAAACTGGTGAGTGAAGGCGATTTGCAGCAGAGATCCTGGTGGGATATGAGATAAATGCTCATTGTGCTTGGTGTCTAGGTACCTGTCTCCTGGGATCCACCTGAATCCCTTTAGAGAGCTCTGAGTTGCATGTGTGCTTAACTTTTGATTGGGTAGATAGTTGAGTATGTGCTAGGATACAGAAAGAATGATCCATGGTGAGAGTAACTTGGGAACTTTAGAGGCAGGAAGAAGATCGAAATGTCCACAGAATACTACATGGCAGTTTGTGAATGATTAGGGTGTGATTGAGGTGCCGTGGAGTGTTTGAGAGAGGACAGAGATTCTGAGGTAGCTTCAATTAGCTCATAATGGTTGTGAGGTATCCTGGTCAGTTGCCCTGAGATGCTTATTTTGTAGGTGCTTAAAATTGTGTGCCCGAGGCCAGAGCTTGGTTTTTAAGGGGGCATGTTGAGATGAAATATTCACTTCTTGTTTAGATATGTCCTTGTCCTCAGCTCATCATGCTAGCTGGAATGCAGGTGAGTTTTTGGAAGTGGGCAACAAGACCATCTGGGCCTTTGTGCAAAACAGATGATTAGATAACTTTGTGAAGCAGCATCAACCAGAACTCATATTGATGGATATCAGAGATACCAACCTGTGTGACAGGGTAAGTAGACCAAGGTTTTTGTGGGGGCCGTTCTTTTCATCTCCCACCACACTCTGGGCTCAATCCAGGGAAACTGAAGGCCTCATGGATGCACAGAGCAACCTAGGGAGTGTCATGTTTTTAGTGCAGTGCCTCCTGCTGCTATGTGGGATACCAGGGTTGAGACTAATGCCAATGGAGAAGGTTCGTTCCCCAACACGCCCTGTGGCCTCTGTTCAACTTCCCTTGTGTCCTCAGCTCTCTGACTCCACCACTCTGGTTCTTTTAATCTAAGTTGGTACTATCCAAAATGGCTACCTATTTACAAGTTCTATGATAAAGACTTAGTAACTTTCTACCAAAGCTTCTTGTTTACAAGAGCCAATAACAATCTGTTTCTGTGCTTTTCCACAGAGTCCCAAGAACATGTATGTCAAGCCTATTGGTGATTTTAGGTGTATGGTTGATTTTAGGTTGTCAGTGTATAAGCAGGGCTGCCCCTGACACCTCCTTCCTTCTTAAGTATAGAAGGGCAGTGGCAATTCTAATCTTGTGAAGGATTTAAAGAAAATTTAGTTAATAGAAGTGTTTGTGAGGCATAGGCAGAAGAGATTGTCTGGAGGATCTTCATTTGCTAGGGGAACTGAAGTCCCCTATTGTAGAGAATGTAGGTTTAAAACACCCCTTTGACACAGGGGCTACTTTGAGAGCCTTTTCAATAGACTTTGATTTCCAAGTTCCACAGAAATTGAAGGTCTAAAATCCATTTTGTAAGTGGAGGTAGACAATAGAACCACAATCCTATTGGGAAGACAGGAAATGTTAGATGCTCTTTTATGCTGAATGTGTGGTATAAGGCTCCCTTGATCTGACAGCCCTTTAAGGAGAAAAGACTCAAAGCAACTTGGAAGGACTAGGAATATATAAAGACCACGTAAGGTGTAATAAGTGCTCAAGGCCTCACTTGGCAAATGAGGTCTAGGGAAATGCTAGTCCTAGGAGAGTTCTGCAATTCTGTTCAATGTAGTGAGAAGTAGTAAGTTAACACTCAGAAAAGTGAACCCCATTTAAGAAAGGAAAACTCTGATGCCCTATTGACAGAATCTCCTTCAGGCAGTGTGAAGGTGCCATATACAATTCTGTCTAAGGTAAAGGTCCTGGGTATTTTGTACTGTGGAGACACTTTCTAGCAGTGATCCTAAGTTTCCAGTTCTTATTCAGAGTTTTTTATCTTTTTAGTTTGTGTTCATTCTTAGAGAAAGCAGGCACCAACTTATTTCTCTTCCCCAATGTTCTGGATGCCTGTTGCTGGCTAGGTTATTTCTAGTTTGTTCAGCTACCTAGATTGAGACAGAAATGTCGACATTATTACATTCCTATGGACTTACCTGGCATCAGATGGCACAGGTTCTAGGCTCTTATTCTAAACTTCGACTATTGGCCTCAATCCAATGTGGATTAGGGTCACTTGTTTTAATAAAAAATGAGTCACTTTTGGATCTATGCCTGATCATTTAGGTAGAGAAACTACTTTGACTATATGTGGGAATGTCATTGTTCCCATTTTTGAGAGAGATAATATGTTGGGAGGATAAGGAAGAGCAAAAAGGTCACATAATTGCTCAGGCAAAAGATTACATTGAGAATTGAAAGTAGGTACAGAAAATACCATATCAGGTGCAAATGTCCTCACAGTCCAGAATACCGATTTGCTCTGAGACTCAGAGATGTGCTTCCCAGCTATCAGAAAATTTTTTTCTTACAAATTAGTTTGTAATCTTTTGCTCTATGTTCTCCAAAAGCTGTTTATCAGCAGCACCTGCATGGGCAACAAAGATGGACCTGCTCCATTTCAAGTGTCAATCTGAAAGATAAAAGTTAGATCAGGGCTCAGATTGTTACTGTCAGGTCTAAAAACATCATTTTATGTCCAAGGATATCCATTCAGAGTGGTATGCCATCCCTTCAGTAACTTGGGAATGAATTGTCACTAACATCAGAAGGGAAACATTAAGACCTGCTAGAGAAACAGAAGTGAGGATTATATGATTGGAAGTGTATTCTCTAAAGAAACCATTGTCAGCAGATGTTTGCTCAAAACATTATGAAAATTTTTATACTCTGATCATCTCTCCTGTCACAAGGAAATGAGGACCTCCCTTCTTGTCTGGGGTATTCACTCCTTCTATCATTGATTAAGGAGACATCATATTTTATTTTCTCACTGAAGCAAAGGGAGGCTCAGATTATTCCATTATGTCCAAATGAGGCTTAAACATACATTTAGGTTGAGGAATCACATACACTTTCATGAACATCCCTGTGTGTTTTTATGTCAGTGGCTTCTTTATCAGCCATGTAATCAGAATAATTGGTATTATGTTTCTTTCAAATTTAAGGGTGTCAAGATTTCCCTTATTCTAAGACGTTTGAACATGTGCTTCTTCATTGACAGAGTATGCATGTCAAAGATTCTTTATATCATCATTACTGAACCTACAGTTTTCCTTGAGCTGAGGGAGAAATTTCAGAAACAATAGTCCATAAATTTCTGATATTATGGACTGAACCTCAGATATTTTGCCTATTGTTTCACAGATTTCTCCTTCAGTTCAAGGACAATTGTAGGTTCAATAATGATGCAATGAAGAATTTTTGACATACACACTCTGTCAAGTAAGAAACATACATTATTTCTCCTTTGAATAAGGGAAATCTAGAGACCCTTAAATTTGAAACGGACTTAACACAATTTCTTCTGATTATGGAGCCTACAGAGAAGTCACTGACATGAAAACTCACAGAGATGTTCAGGATGTAAATTGTATATGATTCCTCAAAGTAAATAAATGTTTAAGCCTTCTGACACACTGTAATGATCTGAGGCTTCCTTTGCTTCAGTGAGAAAATATGAGGTCTCCTTAATCAAAGGTAGAAGGAGTGAGTACCCTAGGAAAGAAAGGAGATGCTGATATCTTTTTGAGATGAGAGATGATCACAGAATTAAAGTTCCCATAATATTTTAAGCAAAAATAAATTTGCTTACCTTAGCTCATGAGATCTTAGCATTGCCTGAACTTCTAACTGTTTTTCACAGTCTACAGTATTCATATTTTAGCTGAAGCAGCAGGAGACCAAATACAGTGACCATGATTTATGATCTTCATGGGTATGTGCCCTTAGCATGATTACCTCCTGAGACTTAAGTTTAACCAACCAGAACTATGATAGACTGATGATTTCACAATGTGTCATGTGACTTTACTCAAGGAAGTGGTATAAGGATCCGTGATTTTCTTCCTCCCCTTGATTTCTCTGAACTTTGATTAAAAACAAAAATGTTCCTTGGTCAGAGGTAAAATATCTCACAGGCCACTGAGAATTAAGAATTGTTATGAGAGCCTACTGAGTCAAAGGGATAACTTTTAAGGCCTCAATCATCAGAGGAAAAAAATACAAAAATTTTGGAAAAGAGAAAGACCTTCAATCCTGTTGGAGAGTAGGGAAGTATCCCTGTTTACCTTCTGTAGAGGATGTTGGTCCAGGCACTCCAGGCTCCACATCTTCAGAGAAATCTAGAAATTTGTTTTCTTTGAGGACTCCAAACACTGCAGACTTGACAGTGTTCTGAGGTTTCTTCTGACTAGTTGGGTCAAAGTCCATGGAGCTGTTCCCTATTTAAACTTAAAATAAGCTGCACAGGTGTGCGTTTGGAGGACTGTTACCTTTCTGGTGATCAGAATAAAGATAGATGGTCTTGGATCTAGTTTGAGTTTATCATTCAGTGGCCATTGGACTTGAATCCAGAGTTCTTGAGGTATTATTGGATGGACAAAGGTGTATTTTCTGACCAACAAAGTCTGAGGGAGAATCTCTGGTTTCTCTTAGTTGAATGGTAGACCTGAGTCTGCCGTGAAGAAAGAGAGAAGGTTCTGTGCATTCTTGGTGTAAAGGATTCAGTCTGAAGCACATTACAGGCAAGCCTAAATGTTTGAGGCACACTCTTCATTCACAAAGACAGTTCTATAGCTTTCTTCATCAGAGTGGAATGTCTCAAACCTCTCCAGAGCAGACATAGGAAGAATAAAATGTTTTTTATTCTCCAGGTCAGCTGACCTCTTTGGCATACCCTTAATGTCAAGTGCTGATGTGATTAGAGATAGTAAAACTAAAGTCCTCTTCAGAAGATATTTCAAAATGTTATCAGTCCCCTTAATGTCATGGGTTAGTTTACATCTGAGGGGGCATGACTTAATGGAGTTATTACCTGGAAGCATAAATTGTCCTTATAGAACGGCCCATCTTGGGCCCCATTGTGACTTCATCAATTCTATTGCAGGCTGATAGTGGAGGGTTATATCTGTAGCCTTCTCAAGAAGTTTTAAAGGACTTAAATCCTCGGCTTACTATGTCATAGGTCTCAGGACTTTTTTTGTCATTGAAGACCTATGTGACAACTTATTTCTTAGGTGGTAACTCTGAGATCAATTGGAGCAATTAATGAATGTCTGATGTTTCAGGGTCTCAAAAGTATTGTATGTTAATGCTCCCCTGAACATTGGAAAGTCACTGACAAATTTGATGTTGAGGAAGTACATCTGTAACCACCTCATGTTATTGGTGAAAATTGTGAAGCACACTGGTTCTAGATAATTTAAATTAAGATCAGTTAGGCTATAGGGAAAGATCTGAGGATCCCTGGTTCAAAGCGCATAGATCAGAAGTTCTTTTTATTCATATAGAAATTTGGAAGATCAGTAGTTCTTATGCTGTAGGTCTGAAGTCTACATGAGAAAGACTAGAGTGCATTTGCTTATCTGGTAAAGACAGAATATGCCCAAGGACCCCGTGAGCCCTTGACAATGATTTGAGTCCCACTACAGTGACTGGGGAAAGTGTGAGTCTTTCTGGTTCTGTATCAGAAACACAATTTCAATTACCAATGAACAGAATGAGAATGTTGACATATCCCAAAACTATTAAGAATACCAATCTTTAGAGGCAAATATCAGGAAAAGCAAGACTTTCAATGACTCTTGTATCAGGGGAAGATCAAGAATCAATTTGGAGGGTAGAGAAGGCTGAAACATTTTCTTATCAAATCTTCATGGGAACCTAGAACATCCATGTCATGCAGGCCAGGCAGCAGTGAAATCAATCTCCATCACACTAAGGGGCAGTTCCCAGCTAGGTCTCCTGATAAATCAGCTGCCTATTTTTCAATATGGCATATATTTCTTGCTTTTGCTGACCAACTTTAAAATATATATCCTGGGTTTATAACTTTGTAAACTACTCTTAGACATTAGATCTTCAGGCACCAGAGTCCTACTCTTTGGATAGAGGTCATGAGTTCAGAGGATCAGAGTAAGATGTACTCAGTTAAACTAAGATAGTGATAGTTGATTTTTCAGCAATTAGGTCAGATCAAATAGGCTTAGATCCACATTAGTCAGAAGAAGCACATGCTATTCTCCATGAGGAGCACATTGTATAGCATGCTGTTTTGACTACAAATTGTGAGGTATTCTTAATCAGAAAAGGAATTCTTACCATGCTTTAGTCATAGGAACCCACCTGATGCTTCAATGTATGTGAGGCAGCTAAGAGTAGTAGCTGCAAGTTTGACAAAGGATTGACTAGAAGAAAAAAATTAAAACTCCTGTTGTTTTTATGGGGCACAGCATTCAAAAACATCAGGGTGGCTTTTAAATTAAAAAAAAAAAAGGATTGAAGATGCCATGGTAAAGAAAACTAGGGACCAGGCAATCCTGTTGAGATGGGCTTTCTTAAAGCTTCCATTTGGCAGGCTAGGATGCTCTGATGCCTTGTTGGGAAGGAAAGGTATGTAGGAAGTTTCATAAGGCAGAACCAGAATGTTTTATCCATTGTTGATATAGAAGACACGTGTCTAAATTTTTGTAATAAAAAGCAACCCTGAGGCACAATGTCTTAGATGGGGCCTTTGAGAGTCCATCTCTTTCACCCTGAAATATTCTGAGGCTGCCTGAAATGGGGAGGGTAAACATATCCAATATCCCTTTGGTGAGAACTGGAAAGACTGAATCGACATTGGTTAGACTGATTAGGACTGATAGTTCTTTTAGGGGAGAGGATATTACTGCATCTCCCCCTTTTCAGAGGAATCCCTTTGAGATTGCTTCAAACAAAATGTGTATATCTTTGGTCACCTAGTGCAAGAGTTTCCCAATACGTGTACCCAGGTTCATATTGGAATGCTGGGTCTCACTCTTGGTAACTATGGTAAGGTACCAGGTTCTCTAGTTGACATATGTCATGTTGGAAATTTCCTTGACTAACAGGAATATAGTTGCAATCCCTTTTGGAATTGATGCAGGGATGAATCACCATAAGATATGAACCAAAGCTGTAGGCTCCTGTCTGGAACTAATGGAATGTTTTCCTTCTTCTTGGACAATAGGAACATGTTATGAGCTCTCCTTAGTACAAACAAGGTGACTGATATCCTCTTGGGGTGATGATGAAAGGTTGGCACCCCCTTGGGGACTGTCTCTGTCTAGAGATGACTCAGTGTCTTTTTGGTCTTCAAGTGAACTTTTCAGGTCTCCCTGCATATCAGAGGCATAACTCTTTCTTCTCCTGGTAAAAGTAGTGTGTCTGGGAATCGCACAAGGAGAGGTGGAATGCCTGAGGCTCTCTTTATGAGATGGAGTGGTTTGTGTGCACTCTTCTTTAGAGATGGAGGATGCTATGCCCTCTTGGTGAGTATTTTTCACTTTTCTATCTTTTTTGGAAGAGGAAGAATGTCTGAGCTCTTTTTGTGACAAAGAGTATGGTTTGCAGGTCTTATGGTCAGAATTGAAAACTTGAGTGTTGCTATGGCCAAAAGAGGAATCTTTTGATGTGCTTTTTGTATACTTGGACTGTCTGTGAATGCCTTGGGAGATGTGGTACTTCTGAGACCCTGCTCAGTAGATGGCAAAAATTCTATAGAACCTATAACAAAATCTGAAGTCATAAAAGTGGATTGGGTAGATGGCAGAGGTCGTTCTGACTCTGGACTACGTGATGAAGAAGGTGAAAGTCTGAAGGTATCTTGTTCAAGTGACAAATGTTATATAATCTTTCAGGTGATATATAGTATTCCTGCAGTGTTTTCCATACATGTCAATGTTTCTAGTGTACCCAAGCAGATTCAGAAACTCTAATATCTTCTGGATCAGATGTTGAATTTCTTAAAGCCTCTTTTTCCACTCAGGGCCCTGGGGACTCTTGAGATTAACAGGAAAGGTTCTGGAGGCCCTTGGTCAGATGTCAATGTCCCTAGAACACAATGGGCATACAGGAAAGGTATCAATGTCAATAAGTCAGGTTGTGACACTCTCAAATTGAATTTGGCAGATGGAGAAGATCCTAGACTCATTATGGAAGTTGGCGATAATTTTTAATATCCTGGTGAAGCATTGGTTATTCCTGGTTTCCATGTGTACAGCTATAACATTTCAGATTCTCCTGTAAAGACAGGCAAGGGCCTCCAGGTTCTTCAACAGATATCATAGGTCCAGCATTCAATTGAACACATAGAGACATTGTCAAAAGCTCTAGGGAAGATGATACATATCCTAGTGTTCCTTGTCCAGATAAAGAAATTATCATAGGACATTTGGAAGAATGCATAGATCCTGAAGATTCTGAAGCATTTTGATGTATTTGTTGGATTCACTGAGTGAAATTCAAAGACTCATTTGTTCTCCAGCATGAAGTTTAAGGTCTTAGAGTACTCTCTATCAATTTAGAGAGAACAAAAGTCCCTTCTACAGAAAGGGAAGAATCTGAAAGCCTTAGGGAATTAAGTAAGGGAATAAGCTGGGCAGATATTGAAAGTCCTAGAGGTAAGCCACCAGATACCACATGTCCTGGGGTAGCTGTTGAAGTTTTTGCACACCTAGTGCAGATGGTGAATATAGACGCCCCTTGGCAGATATCAAAGTCTGTAGAAAGCCTTGTGCAGTTGCAGAAATTGTCAGAGATCCTTGATCAGATTTCAATGTTCCCGCCATCTTTTTATGAGGGTCAGTATATCCCTGACACACATGAGTAGATGGTGAGTCTGCTTCAGTGCACTGTGTAGAAGTGGACTGTGTTCCTATATCTATATCCTAAGGCATTTTGCTGAGATGAAGAAATTCTTAATGTGCCTTGTGTACCTGTGCCAGTCTTGACTGTGACTTCAGACTGAGGGGAAAATACTAGAGCTACCTGTGTAGATTTGGTCTCTCTTAGAGCATCATGGTCACATGAGATATATCTAAGAGCCTCATGGGAAGACATGGCATTTTCTAGACCTCCTTCTTGTGTATTGTGGAAGTTGGAAGGGAACTTTTGTTAGCTGGAGAAGGGAATAACTCATTTTGTGTAGAATGTCAGGTTTCATATCCAACTTGATGGGCAAAACAGATTCCAAGGATCCTTTGGAAGATAAGGCAAAATCCATAGCCATTGTGGTATTAGGAATATGTTCTGGAGACACTTGTGTGCATGAAGAAGAAGTAACTGTCCTCTGTGCAGATTGGAAAGTGTCTATACCATCTTGTGTAGATGGAGAAGATGGCTGATCCTCGAGGAAATAGGGAATTTCCTAGCACCTTCTCCGAAGTTTGGGGAGATCCCATGGATTCTTGTGCACAGGCAGAATTTAATAAATCTCCTTTTTTAGTTGTACAGGATGCTTCACACCCTTGTGCATGAATATAATGTCCCATAGACCCTTGTTCACATGAGAATGGATTTATAGCCTTCTCTTCAGATGATATATGTCTTAGAACATCTGTTGTAGATGTGCAACATCCAAGAGCCATTTCAGAAAATGGGATAGTGTCTAGAACTTTTTTTGTATATGTATTCTCTCCAAAAGACCTTTTCTGAGTTAGGGTAGTACTTGGAGAACTTGGTACAGGTTTGAGAATTCGTAGCAACTCTGATGTATTTGTAGAAAATTTAGGAGCCTCTTCTATCAAAGCTGAATGATTTAGAGTCTCCTGGGTAGGCAGGGAATGTTGTATCTTCTGAGCACACTGTAAAAGTATGGAGCTTGCACGGCTCACTGGCATGGTTTTGGCACAACCTTGGCTCTTTTGGACCTGATGACATTCAGGAGGGCCCTTTTGAGTGGTAGGGGACATTTGAATAATTCTCTGTCAGATATGGATATTTTCAAGACTGGTTGTTTAGAAGGAGGATCTTTCACTGTTGTTTTGATAGGGAATTTCCAGGGTCCCTTTCATAGAAGGAGAATAATTTATTCTTTTTTTCTGTGGGAGAGCAGATTTGAGAACATGTCTTTGACCATCTTCTGTAGAGTGGGACAATCCTAGTGCCCCCTGACAGATTGGGAATGCCCCAGAACCCCTGGTGAAAATGGTAAACGTACTAGATTAGTTTGTGTGTGTGCAGAAGGCACAATAATAATTTGGGTAGATTCAGGGTTTTCTCCCACATCTTGTGTATGTGCGGAACACTCAAGAACCTCATCTGGAAATGGAAAGCGTCCTTGAGCTCCTGATGTACTTGTAGAAAATTTTGTTCTTGCTTGGGGAGGTGTGAGCCTTGTGATGCTCCCTTCTGGAACTGCAATTGCATTTAATCCTCTTTGGACTGTAAGAGATGATCTAAGCCCATTTTTTAATGGTGAAGGACTTTGATATTCTTCCTGGTCTAATGGGCAAGGTCTGAAATCACCTTGGTCAGCAAGCTCAGGTATCAAGCTCACTGTACTGAAAGCAGATTACATAGGGAACTTTGTGGGAGTTGGAAATACCTTTGGTTGTCTTTGAGAGCAGACTTATCTATCTGCCATGGCTTGGCAGCTGTCAAATGTGTTAAACTCTCTTGGGACAAGTGGTCTGACTTAATCTATTTGGAATTGATAAAGGAGCATCATAATTGGACAGTGAAAGGTGTGCTGAGAAGACTGTGCTCTCACATCCTGCTTGCACCAGGATAGCACCCTCTAATGGGAGGCCATCTGTGTTGTAGGAATGTCTGTTGGAGCCTTGTTAACTGAATGAGAAAGGCTGATTTAGAACCTTGCACCTCAGAAAATTTGTGGGCTGAATAACCACTTGGGCATTGTGCTATCGAAGAACAAGTGATAAAATTTGAATACAGTGTATGGAGTACATGGAATGATATTACAGATATTATTCTGTATTTTAAACATGACTTATCCTAGATAAATTTATGACAACTGTGAGTCATCCTGGATGCTGAAAGTCATCTTTAAATGACTAAAAATACCCACTACAATATAATTATTGTAACATAAATATTTTAAGTATTGTTTGGAGAATAAGAAAAAAACAATAGTCTCCATATGGTACAGATGCCAGTTGCATTTCAAATACTTTCATCTGTGTGTGACTAAGTGCATAGATTGAGAACACAGATGCAGTTGGACTTGGGAATATAGCACATATGGGCTTAAACAATTTTTTGTTTGGCACAGCTGGAACATAGTTGCACAGAATGATTTTTGAAACACTTAGTCAAGTTGATTCTTTCAAAGGTCATGCTGTATAGCTGTTGATACACTGAGAAAGTGTAAAATTGAGGATATATATGAAGATACCATTTTACTAACAGAAACTTGATTTGGTCGTTACACATCTTGCTAGGGTTTTGTGCAGTTTTTTGATCTTGCTGGGTGAAAGGCATTGGTTTGTTTGTTTGTTTGTTTGTGTATTTTATTTTATTTTGGGAATGATTTCTGTTTCCATTTGGCTACACAGCCAATAAGCCTGGCATCATTCAGAAGCACAGGGGCACTTTAATATCATCTAATTATTTTCCTGTGCCATTACCTTAGTGCTTGGCTGCATTCTTTCTTTTTGGAATTTCCAAATTCTTCATTACCCACTTTCTTTTTTTGACCCAAATATATCCCAATAATTCTAATTTTAAAGGCATATGCTCCCAGGAAATCCTTTCTTTTCCTACAATGTGGGGTAAATTCTGTTCTTGACTAATTCTGTATTCACAGTCGTTATCCCCATACTATACAAGTCATAACTTCGATCTCACTTAATTAAATTTCCGGTTGGTCTTTTACAGTCTTTAAAGAGACTGATTTTATGTACGAGAATAATCCTGCTAAGTGTGAATAATAGCAGGGTAAAATAAACAGGTGATTATAGGCATCAATTCAGATAATATACACCTTTGGAGAATTAATTTGGCAATTTTGATGTCAGAACAAAGTCAGTTTCTAAATTTAAGTTAAAGTAAATGTGTTGTTTTTCACATATGTTATCAAGGTAAAGTGAGTAATGTTTTATATGTATGTGAATGACTGCTTGAAACATGGTAACATTTAAAAGTAATTTCAATTTTTCTCTTTGAAATTAAATATCTGAAAATTTTGATTTATGATTTGCTAAAGTTTCTGTGACTTACTTTACATACTTGTGAATGTTTCTTAAATAATATTATTATTAATAATAACATTATTAATTTGTTCAAATAAAATAAGTTTTTGCATAGTAAATTTATAAATGAAAATAACTGACTAATATATTTTGTAATATTTAACTCAGTAATTCATATTCCTTTCTCACACTTTTAAATGTTATTCATTTTTTCAGCAGAATACAAAGAAATGTTACATTACAGCATTTTCATTATTATGCTTTTATTCATACACACACACACACACACACATATATATATATGTGTGTGTGTGTGTGTGTGTGTGTATATATATTTATTGCATGTGTGTAATGGAATTATCCTTTGTTGTCTAGATGATTACCAGGTTTATTACCTTGCATGAACAAACAACTGGATGCACTGGAAAGCTCAAAGACCAAGCCTTATCAAAAAACATATTAGTAACATTATATATTCGGGTTGGGTGAAGCTTGAGACTGGAAGTCAGTTAAACAAATGCTGGTTTGAATATTTAATAGGTCTCTGGTGTTCTTTCCTTTCTAGTACTGGATCTGTCTAGATGATCACCCAGGTGCTTTCCTGCTATTTTTTCCTGGCACAGCCTTCTGGGAGCAAAAAGACACCATCTCAGGAAGCATGCCTTAGTTTTTTTCTTTCTGCTTATCGTCTTGTAACTCCTCTTTTTTAGAATTCTCTCTCTCTCTCTCTCTCTCTCTCTCTCTCTCTCTCTCTCTCTCTCTGAGTGTGTGTCTGTGTGTGTGCATGTATGGCTGGCTAGGAGAGTGTGAGTGAAGGTGGATGTTAATGGCATGTATGTGTAATGTGTTTGCATTAATGTAGGTACACATATGTGTGGTTATATGTTTATGAATGTGCCTATCAAGACCACAAGTTAATTTTGAGTGTCTTTGATGAGTCTGTTCTTTATTTACTAAAACAGGGTTTGGCTTGTGTTGCTAGTCAGCTTGTCTCTGGGATTCCCAGTCCCCAACTCTCCAGAGTAGAGATGAGCCGACACACTCACTCACCACTGACTACTAAAGTTCTAAAGTTTGGTCCCCATATTTGTGTTGCAAGTGCTTTATTCACTCAACAAACTACTAGCCTCTATTATTTTTTAAAAAAATATCATTAATAATTGGCTTTTATGTCCTATATTTCTATTTTAGAAAGCTTAATGGTGGCATACAAAAAAGCTTTTGACTTTTAAATGTAGATTTTGCATCATTCTACTTTGCTGAAAATGCTTATACATCAGTTTTCTGCTGAAGAATTTTAAGCATAGGATTACGTTCTGCAAATAGAGATTATTTGACTTCTTCCTATCTTGTTTGTATTCCTGGTGGCATGTACACTAGTATAGGACTGTGTAAATCACTACATAACTTTTCGAACATAGACATATTATGTGGACTAGCTGTCACACTAATAGACAAATACTTAAAAAACAGAAAGTCCTACAAGTCACATATATGGAATCTATGTTTATTTCTATGATATTCACATTAGCTAAGAAATGGAATGTTTTTTTCTCTTATGAGCTTAAGAGAATATATATATATATATATATATATATATATATATATATATAAATACATACATATATATACATATATATACATATATATATGCATATATACATATATATGATGGTATTTTAGTCAAACAAGGTAGCTGAAATCATGGCATTTGGAGTCAAATGGATGGAAGGAGATATTGTTATGTTTGGTGAAGTAATGCAGATTTAGAAATAGGGAATTAATATTGGTTTTCTTTCATGTGGGTTTGCAATCATTTTTATTTATTTTATATATTTTTATACATGTGTGTGCTTGAGTTCATTAAACTAGAAAATTCAGCATAAGAAAAGAAATATTGAGAAGAAAATAGAAAATAAAAATAAAATAAATATCACATAAAACCATAAATGGTTGTTTAGTAACTACTGTATTATTAATGTGGTAAAACACAACTACAAAGGCAACTGTTAGGAGGACAGATATTTTGGCCTATAATTTCAGAAGAATAAGATTTCATCATGATGTCACAACTCAGCCCAGGTGCAGAGCTGGTGTCCCAGAACTCCTCCCACATCCAGAAACACTGTGACTCCCAGGAGGTTGTCATAACCAGGCTCACAGTTGAGAAAACCCCTACCCTAATACATGGCCTTAGAGGGATCTCCACGGACCCAGTGGATGCAGACCCTATCTGTCCTGCCCTGCTAAAGACACATTTTCCTGCTGGCCCACATCTATACCTGGGGCAGAGCCAATGCTTCAGACCACCTCCCACACCCAGAGACAGCTAGATTCCCAGAAGGTCCATTACAACATGGAACACAGGCTCACAGAAAAGACAGTATCCAGTTACAAACAGTAAGGCTAGTTAAAACCTAAGATAACCAGATGGTGAGAGGCAAGCCCAAGAAATAAGCAAGAGAAAACCATGACACTTGTGATGATTACAACCAAGTTCGCTAACCACAGAAAGCCCTGGATAATCTTAACCCACCTGAAAATCAAGACTCCAACCTAAAATCTTATTGAATTAAGATGATAGAAGACCTTAAGGAAGAAATAAATAACTCTCTTAAAGAAATACAAGATAACACAGGTAAACTGCGAGAAACCAGTAAAGAAGACACAACCCCTAAAGAAATACAAGCAAAACACAATCAAATAGGTGAAGAAATTGGACAAAATGATCCAGGAAATTAAAAGGGAAATAGAAATATGAAAGAAAACACAAAGGGAGACAACTCTGGAAATGGAAAATCGAGGAAAGAGATCATGAGTTAAAGATACAAACATCTCCAATAGAATACAAGAAATACAAAGAGAATCTAACGTGTAGAACATATCATAGAAGATATTGATGCAACAGTCAAAGAAAACACAAAGCACCAAATATTTTTAACCCAAACCATTCAGAAAATTCAGGACACAGTGAAAAGACCAAACCTAAAAATAATAGAAATAGTAGAGAGGGAAGATTCCCAATGCAAACTGTCAGAAAATATCTTCAACAAAATCAAAAAAAGAAAACTTTCCTAACCTAAAAACAGAGTGGTCATAAAAGTTGTAGTAACTATTGAAAAAGGGGCTGGAGTTCAAGCCTCATGTCTAAGCTGTGGCATCTCTGGCTAGATAAGATGCCATGTTCAGTGGCCAGGGGGTACTTGGTCACCACAGCTAGGAACAGCCCATCAGAAAAAAATAGCCCTGCCACTCACGAGATGCCAGCATGAAGATAGCTCTGCCAATCTTCCATGCTGTGTCTGCAAGCATGGGAATTGCCCAGACCATCCTGACATACATGGACGCCCAGTAGAAAAATGAGACTCTAATGCTTAAAGATTAAGCAAAGACTTACATATTTGGTAAGGACCAAAAATACAAAAATACAAGCAGAGGTAAAACCCAATACCCAACCTAAACATACCAATTTCCTTTCAGACCCTCTTCCCCTCTAACTCTCATCTTCTCTCTCCTCTCACTCCTTCTCTTCTGTCTCCTCTTTCTCCCTTACTTCTCCTCTTCCTCTCTTTACTCCTATCACCTTAGCTTCTCCTACACATAAACATAAAAGAAGCCTAAAGAACACTAAATAAATTGGAACAGAAAAGAAATTCTTCTCATCCCATTATAATCAAAACACTAAATGCACATGCTAGAGTAAGAATATTAAAATTGGTAAGGGAAAAAGGCCAAGTAATATTATGAAGGAAGACCTATTTGAATTGTACCAAGCTTCTCAACAGAAATGTGAAGCCAGTAGATCCTGGAGAGTAGACCCTAAGAGAATACAAATGCAAGCCAAGGGTACTATATGCAAGAAAACTTTCAATCACCAAAATGGAGAAACAAAGGTATTTTATAATAAAACAAAATTTAAAGAAGACATTTTCACTAATCTAGGCTACAGAGAATAATAGAAGGAAAACAGCAACACAAAGACAAAAACCAAGAAATTAATCACAACTCAGAAAAAAACATATATTCTGTAATTGAGCAGTCTGAAAAATGTCCTCTCAGTCTGCATTTCCTTACAGCTCTAGAACAAAAAGAAGACATGACACCCAAAGAAGTGGCGGCAGGAAATGATCAAACTATGGGTAGAAATCAAAAAATAGAAAAAGAACAATACAAAAAAAATCCATGAAACAATGTATTGGTTCTTTTACTAGAGTGCTAAGATCAACAAACTCTTATGCAAATTACCTAAAAGGCAAAGAGAGAATATCCCAATTAGCAAAATCACAAATCAAGAGGGGGAACATATCCAGAGACACCTGATAGGTGGAAAAGATTTTCAAAATGATTCATCCTACAAGGACTCTTACTCAACCATGATAATTGCTGCTGCCTTCATAATAACCAGCAACTGGAAACAACATATATCTCCATAAGCTAAACAATTGATGAAGAATCTGTGGTATATTTATGCAGTAGAATATTACTCAGCTGTTATAAAAAATTAACATCATGATAAATTTTTAGGCAAATGGTTGGAAATAGAAAACAAGACATACTGAGTAAAACAACCCAGTCCCCAAAAGATAAATATGGTATTTATTGATTTATATCTTGATATTAACTGGGCTGGGTGTTTTATTTTTGGTCAACTTGACACATGTACAATGATCCTAGAGCAAAGAAGCTCAATTGAGAAAATGCTGCCTTAAAATTGGGTTGTAAAGGCAAGACTGAAGGGCATTTTCTTAATTAATGATTGATTGGGAGGGATCCTGATCATTGTTGGTACTACCATCACTGGATTTGTGGCTCTGAGTTTTCTATGAGAATGCAAACTAAGCAAATCATGTGGAACTAGCCACTATGCAGTACCCAACCTTGTTCTCTGCATCAGCTTCTGCCTCCAAGTTTTTGCACCATTTCTGTTTCTATTCTGTCTGCCTTCAATGATGAAGAGCAATAAAGAAGTGTAAGCCAAGTAAGTCCTATTCTTCCCAACTTGCTTTTTGGTCACAGTTTTTTGTGACAAAAGAAACACTAAGACATTTGATACTATATAAGTGATGTGTAGTCTACAGTCTGTAGATTCAGAGAAGTTAGGTATAAAAGAAGGGACTGGGGTGGTTACATGGATGTCCATGGTATGGGGAAATAGAGTAGAATGTATTGGTAGACTGGGATGGACAAGAATGAGAAGATCAATTGGCATGGGGAAGAAGATTGCATTGAGGGAGGGAGTGCAGGGAGAGATAGTTGGAACTGAGAGGCATTTCATGCATGATATGAAAACCTAGAGCAGTGATCATATTCTAAAATATGTAAAGGTGAGCCTAAAGCCTAAGTCTCTTATTAAGGAGGGAGACTGATTGCCAATTGGCCATCTCATGTTACCAAACAATGCTACCAATACAGGTACTAAGTTCCATTCCATAGAGTTGTTAGCCATGGGGATGCCATGCAAATCTCCAATCAACTGAGGACACTGTCAAAGACAATGGGCTGTTCTCTGCAAACTGACTCTGCGGCTCCACTGCTGAGGAAAATACCAACACAAATCAGTGATCATGAAGAAAGCAAGCTGTTGCCTACACAGGGCCATCACTCATTCATTCTAGTACCTTTGTTTCAGGAAGATACTCTGGAGTCTAACAAAAGAAAAGTGTTAACTCTAATCCAGCATCAAAACCTTTGTTATGAATCTTTTCTACCTGCAAGACATGCTAGGTTAATGTTGTAGATAACTTGTGGGAGTGAATAAAGAGTAACTGATTTCACTTAAAGTGCATTCCACAAGATGAAACCCATACAAAAGACTGCTTGTCTCTGGGCAGTCTTGTCTTGCATTGACCATGGATTCCCCAGAGATATCCTGGAGGATCCATGGATTCCATAACCCTAGGTAGGAACACCCACACACTGCCCTAAACTCATGGCTGGGTGCTGAGGGCACTCAGATTCCAGGGGATACACAACCCCTTCCACCCCTGCAGAATAGCACTTCCCATCTACCCCTCTCCCAGATCTGAGGCCTGGACCAGACCTCTGCCCTGTCTGCTCTTGTGTGGACCCTGGATTCTTCCCAAGACATTCTGGAAGGTCCACTCAACACAGAGCCAAAGAGGAACAACTGAACTCAGGGCTTCAGACAGCATATCCTGAGATATCCTGGAGGAGACACTGCACTCAGATTAGTGGGCACCTTGTCTTGATACATCCTAGAGGAGACACTTTACCCAGAACAGCAGACATCTGTCTGGTCTGCTACCTTGGAGGCTCCATAATCCTGAAACATCCTAGAGGTACGACTGTTCTCAGTGCAGCTGGGGAAGATCACAGAGACATCTGGCCCCTGAGAAGATCAGACACAAGCAAGATAACTGGAAAAGCAGGCTTTAGTTAGAGACAGCAAGTACAGGCAGCACTACAGTTAACAAGATGGAGAAAGTCAAGCACAAGAACGTAAGCAATAGAATCCAAAGTTACATGGCATCATCAGAACACAGTTTCCCCATCATAGCAAGCCCTGAACATCCCATCACACCACAAAAGCAGGATTCAGAGTTAAAATCACTTCTCATGATGATAATAGAGGACTTTAAGAAAGACATAAATAACACTCTCCAAGAACTTAAGGAGAACACTGGTAGACAGAAAGAAACTTTTAAAGAGGAAGCACTAAAATCAATTAAGCAATTCCAAGAAAACACTACGATCAGGAGAAAGATATACACAAAACAATCCAGGATCTAAAAATGGAAGTAGAAAAAATAAATGAATCACAAAGGGAGACTACCCTGGAGATAGAAAACCTAAAATAAGAATCAGCAGTCATAGACACAAGTATCACCAACAGAATACAAAAGATATAAGAGAGAATCTCATATGCAGGAGATACCATGGAGATCATTGACACAACTGTCAAAGAAAATGCAAAATACAAAAAAGCTACTAACCAAATATATAGAGAAAATCCAGGACACAATGAGAAGGCCAAACCTAAGGAAAATAGGTATAGATGAGGGGGACGACTCGCAACTTAAAGGACCAGTAAATATCCTCAACAAAATTATAGAGGAAAACTTCCCTAACCTAAAGAAAGGGATGTCCATAAATATACAAGAAGCCTACAGAACTCCAAATAGTTTAGACCAGAAAAGAAATACTTCCAGCCACATAATAATCAAAACATCAAATGTACAAAACAAAGAAAAAATACTAAAAGTAGTAAGGGAAAAAGGCAAAGTAACATATGAAGGGAGACTTATAAGAATTATACCAGACTTCTCACCAGAGACCATAAAAGCCAGAAGATCCTGGACAAATATCATACAGACCATAAGAGAACACAAATACCAGCCCAGACTACTATACCCAGCAAAACTCTCAATCAATATTGATGGAGAAACCAAAATATTCCATGAGAAATCCAAATTTACACAATATCTCACCACAAATTTAGCACTTTAAAGGATAATGGATGGAAAACCACACAAGGAGGAAAACTACAACCTAGAAAAAGCAAGAAAGTAATCTTCCAACAACCCTAAAAGAAGGTAGCTATACAAACCTATCTCCACTGCCAATAACAATAATAATAGGAAACAACATTCATTTTTTCTTAATATCTCTTAATATCAATGGACTCAATTCTCCAATAAAAAGATATAGAGTATCAGACTGGATATGTAATCAGAACCCAACATTTTGCTGCATACTGGAAATGCACCTTTGTGAAAAATACAGACACTACATCAGAGTAAAAGGTTGGAAAACAATCTTCCTAGCAAATGGTCCAAAGAATCAAGTGGGAGTTGCGATTCTAATCAAATAAAATAATTTTTCAACCAAAAGTAATCAAAAAAGATAAAGAAGGACCCTTCATATTCATCAAAGGAAAAAATGTGCTAAGAAGAACTCACAATTCTGAACATCTATGCCCCGAATTCAAGGGCACCCACATACATAAAAGAAACTTTACTAAAGCTTAATACATACATTGCACCCTACACAATAATAGTGGGAGATTTAAATACCCCAGGCTCAGCTATGTGCTGATCATGGAAACAGACACTAAACCAAGACACAAAGAAACTAACAGAAATTATGGACCAATTGGACTTAACTGACATTTCATCCTGAAACAAAAGAATATACCTTCTTCTCAGCAGCTCATGGTATCTTCTCCAAAATAGACCATATAATTGGTCAAAAAACAGGCCACAAAGAATACCAAAGGATTGAAATAATCCCTTTTACCTTATCAGACCACCATGGAGTAAGACTCATCTTTTACATGGACAAAAACAACAGAAAGCCCACATACTCTTAGAAACTGAACAATGCTCTACTCAATGATAACTTGGTCAAGGAAGAAATAAAGAAAGAAATTAAAGACTTTTTAGAATTAAATGAAAATGAGGACACTTCATATCAAAACTTGTGGGTCTCCCTGACAGCAGTACTAAGAGGAAAAATCATAGCTCTAGTGCCCACAAAAAGAATATGGAAAGAGCATACATTAACACCTTAACAGCTCACCTGTAAGAGTTAGAACAAAAAGAAGCTAATATACCCAAGAGGAGTAGATGGCAGGAAATAATCAAACTCAGGGCTGAAATCAACCAAGTTGAAACAAAAAGAACTATTCAAAATATCAACAAAACCAGGAGCTGGTTCTTTGAGAAAATCAACAAGATAGACAAACCCTTAGCCAGACTAACCAAACGGTGCAAAGACAGTATTCAAATTAATAAAATCAGAACTGAAAAGTGAGACATAACAACAGAAACAGGGGAAAGTAAAAAAAATCATCAGATCCTACTACAGAGGCCTATACTCAACAAAATTGGATAATCTGGATGAAATGGACAATTTTCTAGATAGATACCAGGTACCAAAGTTAAACGAGGAGCAGACAAATCATATAAACAGTCACTAACTCGTAAAGAAATAGAAGCAATAATTAAAATCTCCCCACCAAAACAATGTCTGGGTCAGATGGTTTCAGTGCAGAATTTGATCAGAACTTCAAGGAAGACGTAATACCAATACTCTTCAAGCTATTCCATCGAATAGAAACAGAAGGAACACTACCAAATTCGTTCTATGAACCTACCATTATGCTCATACCTAAACAATAGAAAGACACAACAAAGAAAGAGAACTACAGATGAATCTCTCTTATGAATATTGATGCAAAAATACTCAATAAAATTCTCAAAAACAAAATCCAAGAATACATCAAAATAATCATCCATCATGATCAATTAGGTTTTTTCCCAGGAATGAAGGGATGGCTCAAAATTCAGAAATCTATCAATGTAAATCACTACATAAATGAACTCAAAGAAAAAAACCACATGATTATCTCACTAGATGCTGAGAAAGCATTTGACAAATTTCAAAACTCCTTCATGTAAAAAGTCTTGGAAAGATCAGGAATTCAAGGCCCTTAACTAAGCATAGTAAAAGCAATATACAACAAGCCAGTAGCCAAAATCAAACTAAATGGAGAGAAACTTGAAGCAACCCCACTAAGATCAGAGAGTAGACAAGGCTGACCACTCTCACCTTATCTATTTAATATAGTACTGAAAGTTCCAGCTAGAGCAATTAGAAAACAAAAGGAAGTCGAAGGGATACAAATAGGAAAGGAAGAAGTCAAAATTATACTATCTGCAGATGATATAATAGTATACTTAAGTGACCCTAAAACTTCCACCAGAGAACTCCTAAACCTGATATACAACTTCAGCAATGGGGCTGGATATAAAATCAACTCAAACAACTCAGTATCATTTCTCTACTCAAAGGAAAAATAGGCTGAGAAAGAATATAGGGAAATGACATCTTCACAATAGCCACAAATAAAATAAAATATTTTGGAGTGAATCTAAATAAGCAAGTGAAAGATCTGTATGAAAAGAACTTCCTGTCTCTAAAGAAAGAAACTGAAGAAGATCTCAGAAGATGGAAAGATCTCCCATGCTCCTGGATTGGCAGGATTAACTTAGTAAAAATGGCCATCCTGCCAAAAGCAATCTACAGATTCAATGCAATCCCCAAAATTAGGATACGGAGAACTATTCTCAACAATAAAAGAACTTCTGGAGGAATCAACATTCCTGACCTCACACTGTACTACAGAGCAGTAGTGATAAAAACTGCATGGTATTGGTACAGAGACAAGCTGGGAGATCAATAGAATAGAATTGAAGACTCAGAAATGAACAAGCACACCTATGGTCACTTGATCTTTGACAAGGGAGCTAAAACCATCCAGTGGAAAAAGGTCACCATTTTCAACAAGTGGTGCTGGCACAACTGGAGGTCAGCATGTAGAAGAATGCAAAGTAATCCGTTCTTATCCACTTGTACAAACATCAAGTCCAAGTGGATAAAGGACCTTCTCATAAAGCCAGATACACTGAAACTAATTGAAGAGAAGTTGGAAAAGATCCTCAAATACCTAGGCACAGGGGAAATGTTCCTGAACAGAACACCAATGGCTTATGCTCTAAGATCAAGAATTGACACATGCAAACTCATCAAATTGCAAAGCTTCTGTAAGGCAAAGAACACTGTCAACCAGACAGATTGGGAAAAGGTCATTAGCAATCCTAGATCCTGTACAGGGCTAATATTGAATATATACAAAGAACCCAAAAAAGTAGACACAAAACAATCAAATAACCCCATTAAAAATTGGGTACAGAGCTAAACAAAGAATTCTCGATTGAGGAAACACGAATGGCTGAGAAGCACCTTAAGAAATGTTCAACATCCTTAGTCATCAGAGAAATGAAAGTCAAAACAACACTAAGATACCACCTCACACCAGTAAGAATGGTTAAGATCAAATATTCAGGTGAGAGTGGATGCTGGCAAGGATGTGAAGAAAGAGGAACACTCCTTCATTGTTGTTGGGGTTGCAAGCTGGTACAACCACTCTCGAAGTCAGTCTGGCGGTTCCTCAGAAAATTGGACATAGCACTACCTGAGGACCCAGCTATACCACTCCTGGGCATATGCCCAGAAAATGCCCCAACATATAATATAGACATATGCTCAACTATGTTCGTAGCAGCCTTATTTATAATAGCCAGAAGCTGGAAAGAACCTAGATGCCCTTCAATAGAGGAATGGATACAAAAATATGGTATATTTACACAGTGGAATATTACTCAGCTATTAAAAATAATGAATTCGAGAAATTCTTAGGTAAATAGATGGAACTAGAATATATCATCCTGAGTGAGGTAACCCAATCACAAAAGAGTACACATGGTATTTACTCACAGATAAGCGGATATTAACTCAAAAGTTTGAAACAACAGAGATGCAACTAACAGACCACATGAAGCTCATGAAGAAGGAAGAACAAGTGTGGATTCTTAGGTCTTTCTTAGAAGGAGTAACTGAACTCCCAAGGGAGCAAATATGGAGACAAAGTGTGGGACAGAAACTGAAGGAGAGGTTGTAAGGAGACCTTTCCACCTGGGTATTCATCCCATGTGCAGTCACCCAAAATAGATGCTGATATACATGACAGGAAAGGAAAGCTGACAGCAGCCTGATAAGTCTATCTCCTTAGAGGTCCCCCAGAGTCTGACATACCCAGAGGCAGATACTCACAGCTAACCATTAATCTGGTCAAGGGTTCCCAATGGAGAAGTTAGAGAGTAAACTGAAGGAGCCAAAATTGTTGGTGGTCCCATGTGGAGAGCAACAATACCAACCAGCCAGAGCTCACCAGGGTCTAAGCAACAGGCCTAGGAGCACATATGGAGGGGCACATGACTCCAGCTGTATATGTAGGGAAGGAAGGCCTTGTTGGGCATAGGTGGGAGAGGAGACCTTTGGTCCCATGAAGGCTGAACACTGAATGGGGCGGGGGCGGGATCTGAGGGTGGGGAGGGGTGAGTGGGGTTTAGGTAGGTGCACATCCTCATAGAAGTAGGAGAATGGGGGATAGGATAAAGGGCTCCTGGGTGGTGGGGCAAATGCAGTAAGGGGATAAAATTTGAAATGTAAATATTATATTCAATAAAAGAGTGGGGGAAAGCAGCTAGAACCAACATCCTTAATAAAATGTCAGCCCTCTTAAAAAAAAAACCACTGTTCTTCTATAATTTTCCTACATAATGTTGGTTTATCACAGTAGTAGTTACCTATTGTGAATATTGCAGTAATAAACATACATTGCATATATGTCAGTAATTGGACTTTTTTTTTCTTTTTTTTCTTTTTTTTTCATTTGAGTATTTTTCTTTTTTCTTTTTTTTGAGTATTTTTCTTTTTTTTCTTTTGAGTATTTGTCCAGGAGTGTGACAGCTAGGTTTTATAATAAGTCTACATTTGAAAACCTATGTAGTGATTTACATAGTGCTATACTAGTTTATAAGCCACAAGGACTACAAATAAGAGAGGAAGAAGTCAAATGATCTCTATTTGTAGAAAATATGACCTGTGCTTTAAAGCCTTCAGCAGAAAACTCATATAAACATTTTCAGCAAATAGGAATAATACAAAATCAACATTTAGAAGTCAACAGATTTATGTATGCCACCAACAATCTAAGAAAGAAATAAAGGACATAAAAGTCAATTCTTAATATCATTTTAAAAAAATAATATGAGCTGGTAGTTTTTTGATTGGTTAAAGCACTTGCCCACAAATGTAAGGACAAAAGATCAAATCACCAATACTTAAATTGAGAGAGTGTGGCTGCTCACCTATATTCTGGAGAGTTAAAGACTGGGAATCCCAGGGACAAGCTGGCTGGCTAGAAAAGCCAAACAGTATTTCAGTAAATAATGTGTAGACTCATCAAAGACACATAACATAAATATGTAGAAAATTCAGGCACATGCACATACAGGCAGATACAGCCATACATATGTGCAACTACCTACATGAAAACACATTACACATACATGGCATTAACATAAACCTCCAGTCACACACACACACAATCATAAATTAAGAAATATATATATATATATGTATATATCTATATATATATAGATATATACATATATATATCTATATATATACATATATATATAGATATATAGATATATAGATATATAGATATATAGATATATAGATATATAGATATATAGATATATAGATATATAGATATATAGATATATAGATATATAGATATATAGATATATAGATATATAGATATATAGATATATAGATATATAGATATATAGATATATAGATATATAGATATATAGATATATATAGAGAGAAACAGAGAGAGAGACAGAGAGAGAAAGACAGAGAGACAGACAGACAGAGAGAGACAGAGAGAGAGAGAGAGAGAAACAGAGAGAGAGAAACAGAGAGAGAGAAACAGAGAGAGAGACAGAGAGAGAGAGAGAGTTACAAACAGAGGAGGAGTTACAAAAAGATAACCAGAAAGGAAAAATTAAAGCAGGCTCCCTGAGATGGTGTATTCTTGTTTTCAGAACTCTCTGACAAGAAAACTACCAGGAAAGCACCTGGGTGATCATCTAAACAGGTCCAGTACTGGAAAGAAAAGAAATCCAAGGCTTACTAAATATCTGAACCAGACTTTGTTTAACTAATTTCCAGTCTCAGGCTTCTCCCATCACAAAATAGAAAATTTACTAATGTGGTTGTTGACAAGGCTTGGTCTTCTCTGTCTTTCCGGTGAATCCAGTTGTTTATTCATGCAAAGGAATGAACTTGGTAATCATCAAGACAACAGTGAAAAATTCTTTTAAAAAATGCAATAAAATCAATAAAGCATATATATGTGAATATGTGTGTGAATAAAAACATATGCATGAATGTGCTGTAATGAATCTGTTTTCTTTGTAGTCTGACCAAGAAAATGAATAACTTTGAAAAGCTCAAGAAATGAATATTAATCACTGGAGTAAATGCTACAATATATACTATTTTGTTATTTTAATTTTTAAATTTACTATGCAAAAAAGTTATTTAATCTGAACTATTTTATAATGTTAGTATTAAAGATATTATTTAGGAAACATTCAAATGTGTGTAAAATAATTCACAGAAATCTTAGCCAATCATAAATCAAGTAATGTCATACATGTACATATAACCACTACTCAGTTTACCTTGATAGATTAGGTGAGGTAAACATAGTGACTATAACTGAAATTGATAAACCCATTTAGTGTTGACATTAGAATTGCCAAGTAAATTCTAAAAAGGTATATATTACCTTAATTGATACTAATAATTTTCTGCCCATTAACCCTGCAGCAAGTTCTTCATGCCTAGCAGGATTATTCTGGTATGTAAAAAAAAAATCTCTTCAAATACTGTAAAATAACAACTGGAAATTCAGATAAGCGAACCAAAATTATGACACGTACTAGCATGGGGATAATGACTGTGAATACATAAATAGTCAAGAACAGAATTTACCACAGATTAAAGAAAAATAATGGATTACCTTGAAGCAGATATATGCCTTTAAATGAAAATTATTTGGATATATTTGCATTAAAAAAAGAAAGTGAATGATAAACATTTGGAAAATACAAGGAGAAAGAATGTTGCAGAGCAATAAAGGAATTGTACAGTATTATAATTAGATAATAGAAAAGTGCTTATCTGCTTCTGAACTACACAAGGCTTATTGGCTGTGTAGCCAGAGGAAACAAATTATTCACAAAATAAATCAAATAAAGCAGAGAAACAAACAAAGCCCTTTCAACCAGCAAGATCAAAATCCTGCTCAAATATTTTGGCAAGGTGTGTGAATACAAAATCAAGTTTCTCTGTCAGTAAAATGGTATCTTCATACATATCTTCAATTTTACACATGTTCACTGTACCATCTGCTGTACTAACATGACCTTTCAAAGAATCACCTTGACTAAGGGTTTCAAAAATTATTCTCTGCAACAATGCTTCAGCTGTGTCATTGGAATGAAAGCAAATGGCCCAAGTAGAGCCACCAAGATGAGTCAGTAGCCTATTGTGCCTTCAGGAGAATTATGTGCTCTTCCAAACACAATCCAAATACATAAATGTTATAAGTACTCACTGTACACTTTGACAGGCAAAGCAATTACTTAAGACCATAGGAGCTACATTCAAGAGTCTGACAGCATCTGTGTTCTCAATCTATACACTTAGTCAAACACAGATAAAAGTATCAACTTGCATCTATACTCTAAGTAAACTAATATTTTGTGTTTATTTTCCAAATAATAGCTATAATAGTATATAATTTGCACAATAATAATATTGCAATATGTGTTATTTAGTCATTTAGAAATGACTTTCAGCATCCAGAAAGACTAAGAGTTGTCATAAATTTTTCTAGGATATGTCATCTTTACAATACAGAATAATATCTGTAGTATCATTCCATAGATTTTAGGTTCTATTCAAATTCAATCACTTCTTCTTTCCATAGTACAATACCAAAGTGTAACTTCCAAACATATGTCTCTTCTATACTTTGAGAATAATTGAAGCCGAGTGGTATTGGAGATGTTCCTGGTCACAAGGAATTACTTAATATGTCTCCACTTAACAAATTAATCTGAAATGTTTTCATTTTGTTCAAGAGGGTTTGCTCCTGGCTCTTTGGCCTTCTCTGTCTGACACAACCCCTCTAGTGCCTGGCACATGAGACTTTCTACTTCTCCTCAAAAAGGTTTTATTTCTCCCCTTTCTAACCCAACAGGATGGGTTCCTACATTCTTCCTGACTTGAAATGCCCTTGGAAGAGTCCACATTTCACCAAGGCTGTCCTCTATGGTTAGAAGTCCATGAAATAGAAGCTGGTCCAGAAAATCAAGTATAGTCTTGAGTCCAATTACTCATAATGGTGTGGTTTCATTTACACACAGATCTGAGTAGCTGAACCCAAAACGGAAGAGTTAGTCTTGTTTGGCATAGCTATCCAACCTGTGCACAAATAATGCAATTGCTGCCTGGATTCTCAAAGTTTCTACTAATAATATGAACATCCTAAGCTGTAAGGAACTGTAGACAGGGAGGACAATAAGGATATGGGTGGAAGTTATTATTAAATTTATTATCATTAAATAAAGATAAATCAGTATAGAAGACACCATTCTGTTTCTATGATGCATTAATACCATAAAGAAAAGGAAAATGATGAGAACAACTGGTTATGTAAAAGCTTTCTGATGTGACAGCAACATGAATTGACAAGCAATTTCTTTAGTACTGCACATGATGTGAAAACAACAGTGAACTATTGTAGTTGAAATCTACAAAGTGATTTGCCATTCAACTAAAAAATTAAATGTCTTTACTTTTCTGGCCCCCCTGATTGATTCTTCCTGGTTTAAGTTTAAGTTCCAGGATGTTTTTCACACAGTTTATGTTCATAATTACCCTTTATATTCATATGACGATGTAATTGGTAATATGAATCTACTTAGCTTGAACTATGTGTGAACATTTTCCTGCTTTTGGATATAGAGACCAAGGTACATAGATTCAAAATTTACTTTTTTACTAGGGTGATATCATGAAACTTTGGGAAAAGTAGAGTAGGAATAGGCAAGATGGCTAATGGTCATCAGCTATTGGATTACGGTACCTGGAATGCCTCATTAGCATGGGGAAGCATTTCAGGAATCTCAGTTGCTGACTGAAAAGTGTTTATAAGAAAAAATAAAATCGATACCATAATCGAATTGAGAGTATGTGATGCTCATCTGGTAGAGAGAAAAGTGGATGTTTTCCCCAAACAATCTCAGTGAAGAAGAAATCCTGCTATTGAAAGGAGTCTCCCATATTGCATTGATAATAGAAGATATCCAATCACAGTGGGCTTCAACGTAATTTAGAAGTGTTTCTCAAATGTATATGTGTGTATACACACACACACACACACACACACACACACATATATATATATATAATAAACCTTAATGATATAAATTTATATTATGAGACGTTGACTTTGTTTCAGGATAAACACAAGTTTACAAAATGGAAGATTCTGTGTGGTTTTATTTGTCTATCAGTTTTTCTCAGAATCCTCTTACTGTAGCATAGCTCCCAATTGCATTAGTAAAAATTGTAATAAGCTCAATAATTTTAATTAGAAAAGTTTCCTTTTGTAAGAGCATACATATATATGCATGCACAACCCAATCAGAAATGCCAAAGCTCAGAGGCTGTATTATGCACAAGGACTCCACATTTCTTCCCTGTGGTAGCTTCCCTATGGTTGCTTTTTTGTTTAGCACAAGGAAATTTATTAACTTCACTTAACCTTGGAATTGGTTATATGAATCTATACAGCTTAGATTCTGTGTAAACTTTTTGCATTTCTGTTTAGCACAAGGGAATTTACTAATTTCCCTTAACCTTGGAATTGGTTATATGAATCTATACAGCTTAGACTCTGTGTAAACTTTTTGCATTTGTTTGTCAGAAGTACTTATTTATATGATCTTGGCCTATAGATATCTGGTAGCTAAGACATGCAAAGACATGAGTGTGTTTGCAGATTACAAGCGGCTATAACAATATGATACATTAGCCTCAGGATATTCAAGTGAAAGTTTTATTTCAAATGAATAGATAATGTTAGTAGGTCTATGTGATTGTAGGAAGTATCTTGCAGGAATCTTCAGGCAGGTGTTGCTGAGACAGATCCCTCAGCTCAAGTCTTCTGATGGGGATGTTTCATGGCAGACACAGGCTTAACTCTGCTCTTTGCTCTAATTAAGCACATCTCATACAACAGCATATATATATATATATATATTCTGAACAGAAATTTGTAATCAGACTTGGGCACCCCAATACATGGTCGTATATTATCACAAAAGCTAATCCCATGGCCTTGTCACCAAGGGACAATTAATAATCAATTCTCACCACAATCCATACTAATCTGTAACCAATAGTGATCAATAAACAATGATGATCAATAATTGGTGATGATGGTGATAGGGATAGTAAACATTGCTTACTTCTTTCATCCTCCCTTCTGGTTTTGTTGAGAGAAACTCTTGCTACATAGCACTATAACCTGCTATGTAGAGCAGGCTTGTTTTAGACTCCTAGACAGCCACCTGCCTCTGCTATCTCTGTATTGGATCTAAAGGTATGTGCTGCCACACACAAATGATTTTGCATAAATTTTATCAAAACTTCTGTGTAACTTCACATAGTGGTATTAACACATTTAGGATTTATTTTAGAGGATAAGTTACATGTGACTCACAGGAGAGAACATATCCTGATTTATTTTGAGAAATTGTTAGTGCCATAATTTTGATGGTACTGGATTTTGTTTTTTTGTTTGTTTGTTTGTTTTGTTTTGTTTTGTTTTGTTTTTTTGAGACCAGGTTTCTCTTTGTAGCCCTGGTTATCCTGGTACTCATTCTGTAGACCAGGCTGGCCTTAAACTCAGAAATTCCCCTTCCACTGCCTTCCAAATGCTGAGATTAAAGACATGCTCCATCAATTATTGATCATTATTGGATATTGATTATTATAGATTATTAACCATTGATTTTATTGAATAGATTATCATAACTACTGATCATTATTCCATCACCATCATCCTCCTGCCTCTGCCTCCCTAGTGCTGGGATTAAAGGCATGTGTCACCACTGCCTGGCTGTGGTACTGGATTTAATTAATCGCATAAACATTCAAAGAGAGTATCTGGAAGTAAGCATTCTTCCTTGCTTTTTCCTCATGGTAGGGGTAAAGGGAGAGTCCATGCACTAAGGGCACTACCTGGGATAGCTTGTCATCTCTCAAAAAATAATTACGGATATGGTCATAGGTGTGTCTCTAAGTTCATTTGAAATCAAGCTGAGTTGATGGTCAAGATGAACCATCCCATTTGATGTTTTTCTACTATATCACTTTAATTAGTATTGATTATAGGTCATTGATTACTATTAGTTATTAGTATTGATTATTGATCATTAATAGTTGTCCCTCAGAATCCATCTAGGATTCTCCTACTGGCTTTAGAATTTGGGCTATCTGCTTGTCATTTAAAATTCCTACAAAATGTTACTTATCTCTTTCAGTCTGCCCCCAAAACCTCTTTTTTTCTTTATATAGCTGTTTTAGACTTTTCCAAACACCCCTCCTCATTTTTATTTTCTTGAGCCAAAGTTTCTCTGTTTAGCCCTGACTGTCCTGCAATTCAATTTGTAAACCTGGCTGGCCTCGAACTCATAAATTCGCCTGCCTCTACTTCCCATGTGCTTAGATTAAAGGCAGGTACCATCAATTACTGATCATTATTGGTTATTGATTAGTATTGTTTATTAATTATTGATTAATATGGGTTATTGATTAGCATTGATTATTGATTATTATTCCATCACCATCATCTCCCTGCCTCTGGCTTCCAAATCCTGGGATAAAAGGTGTTTGCCACCACTATCCAGCCCAAATATTCCTTTTAAATTCAGGCTTGTGCCTGCAAGTTATTTTTCAAATATGTTCTTTAAGTAAAGAAAATAAGTGTCTGGAGAGATGGATCAGCTGTTAAAAATGCTTGCTACTCTAGCAGAGACCAAAGTACTGTTCCCAAACTCAACCTGTAACTCCAGATCCAGGAGATCCAAATGTCCTTTTCTTTTCAGGCATATGGGGGTGAGAGGTATTTAAAAAATTAAAACAACTGTTTTGAAAACAAAATATTTTTTCTGATACTATGCATAATTAAATTTAAGACTTCAAAGGAATGTAGATGAAAAATTGGGTAATGGCACTTTTTTCTCTGCTTTTTGCCATTGAGAAGTAATCTCAATGGAATGCTTTATTCAGTCCTTACATGTACTCTGGAACCACATTGAGGAATTTCACAACCATTTTGACATACCCATGATGTCACACCTGTGATGTCAAAACTGTGATGTCACACCCATGATGTCACACCCATGATGTAATACCGCAGTGATGAATGACAGCAGTCATTGCAGTCAAAAAAGAATAATAAATAATAATAATAATAATAATAATAATAATAATAATAATAAATTAAAGTGAACCCAGACACTTAGGTAATGAAGTACTGATCATGGATATTGTGGGAAGATGCTGAATCAGGATTCACATTTAATTATTTAGTCATTTATTTATTTATTATTTATGCATTATGGTCTGCAAGTATATAGTTGCCACGAACTAATATATAAATAAATAAATATATATATATATATATATATATATATATATATATATATACATACATTTATATACATATATATACATCATTTTTTATTATTGGATAATATATAAAAATTGTGTAATAATTATATATTAATATTAAAATGTATCAATATATAATAATATATAATACATTTAATATCTCCTTATATATTTTTGGATATTTTATTCACATCACATTATTATATGACAAAACTTTGATCTGAAAATGTATAATGGCCATGAATAAATTTTATATATCCTTTTTTAGTATTGGATAATATTATGCATACATGTAATATAATAATATATTTAAAAAATATATAATACATTAACATATAATATATTTATATATAACATATTAATATATAATAATAGTATTAAATATTATATAATGTGATATGATAAATGTAATATATCCTTATATATTAATTGGTGGATATTTTATTTACATTACATATGCATTTAAATAACAATCTATCTTTTAAAAATGAGTAATAGCTATGAAGAAATGTTTTTATTATTGGATATTTTATTTATATTTCACGTATTGCGCATATATAATAATTAAAATGTAAAGGTGGAAATTTTTCACTATCGGAAGAGAAGCAGAGCTTCCTGTGACTGGAACTCTTCTCTCTGTTTCCTGTTATTGATTGTATTGATCATTTTGATCATATTGATTATATTGATTTTACTTCATCTTTCACCATCCCGGGTCACATTAGAGTATTGTGTCCAAGAAACCTGATTTCCAAATGAGAGGAAGACAGGAAGTAAATTGAAGATAGAGAGGAGCTGGGGAAAATCTAGAAAGAGTGTGATATAATATATAATATATAACATTGTAATCTATATGTATTATAGTAGTAAGGAATCTATTTTCAAGAAATTTGAGTGAAAACTGTAATTAATATATATTATATATACTAATTATATGTATAGTCTTATATCTATATTTATAATATATATTTATATATAATTAATATATATGTATATTTTTGTATGTATATTTTATATACTTTATTTATAATGTATACAAAATACATTATACAGATTAATGTAATATATATATATATATCTATACATATATATAATTTTTTTTAGGTTGGGGCTATTTTCCTAACCCAAATTGATATGCATGTATTTTGTTTCATCTATCAATCTATCTATACTTCGTGCATTTTTATTGATCTATCTATCTATCTATCTATCTATCTATCTATCTATCTATATGCAAATAATTCATGAAACTATAATCAGTTTATATTTTAGGACTAATAAATCTATTTTCAATAAACGTGAAATATGTCTTCTTCAGATCTTTAATCTGATGAAAAACAATGTGAAAAGTTAAAAAGATAACCCTGTGTGATATTATGAGTGATGGCAGAAGTTAAAACTAAAAATGAATTAAAATGATTTAAAAATTATTAAGAAATAATTAAAAATTTATTTAGAAGGTAATGTCCTAATTCAAAATTATTTAAAATTATTTAAAATTATTTTTAAAAATTCATTTGGAAATAAATGTCGTAAATTAAAATTAATTAAAATTATTTAAAATTATATAAAATTATTAAAAATTGTAGATGAATTTATTTAATACCAATTTGAAAATTATCATTGTAAATGTTAATTATGTAAAATACTATAAATTATTTACAAATTATGTAAAAATTCATTTTGAAATTGATTTCCTAAATTAAAATTATTTAGAATAGTTTAAAAATATTAAAATTATTTTAAAAATATTTAACAATTTTTATAATTTTTGTTAACATGATTTAAATCTTATACAAATAAATCATTTAGAAATTAATGTCCTAAATGAAAATTATTTAAAATGATTCCAATACTATTTAATTGTATTAAATTTATTTTAAAATATTTAAATCTCCTACATAAAATACATTTTGAAATTAATGTCCTAAATGAAAGTTACTGAAAAATGAGAATTATTTCATATTCTCATTTATAATTATTTAAAATTATTTAAAATTGTTTAAAATTAAAGTTATTTGATATTATTTAAGATTATTTGAAATTAATTAAATATTATTTAAAACAACTTTTAGAAATTAACATCCTAAACTGGAGTGAAATTGAAAGAATTAACCAATATTCTGATTATAAACTACTTTATATAATGTGTGTACTCCAATGATAGAATATTTTATATCACGGGTGTATTCCAATGTGTGCTTGGAAGAAATGCTATTCATGGATGTCATTTTTTATTGATTAGATATCAAAACAATTGATAGCGGATGAGACTCACCTAAAACAAACAGACAAGCATATATGTTGTTTCACATACGTATATACATGAGAAATATTATTTCTTCAGTATATAATATATAATTTATAAAAGTATAATTATTATGTATTATATGAGGAAAAATTCTATTAACAAACAATTTGAAATAATACAAAATTAAGATTTACATGGAAAAATGTATTAAAAAACTGAAGATGATTTAAGAAAAATTACAGAAAATTTGAATATTTGCATAAATAAATTTTGATAAAAGTAAAGGTTCGTCTTAAAAATTAGTGATAAAAATTAAGGTACATATAAAAAGTTGTTAAAAACATAAAACATTTGTAGAAAATTTTGGTTTATATGAAGAGAGATATAGAAAAATGTATGTAAATATTGAAAGTGTAAATGAATGTAACTATGAATGAAACTGTAAATGAAATGTAAATATTATATCCAATAAAAGAAGGAAAAAATAAAAGTGGTTAGAACCAACATCCTTACTAAAATGTCAGTCCTCTTAAAAAAAAAACTATCTTGATCCTAAAATTTGTTTTAAGAATTGTATATTGCAGAATGATCAGCCTTCGTGTATCTACTCAACAAGCAAGCTGGGCAGAACTGCTCAAGCCTCTGAGGTCTGGGAATTCCATCTGGAGGCAGTGAAGACACAGCATCAGAGGCTTGTCAATTTGCCCTTCCCCCCTCCTCTTCTAATATCTCAATGCCCATCATCAGCTTGAAGAAGCTAATGAAGAGTCAGTGCCCCTATTCCCTGGGCTTGGGGACTAAGGTGTAAATGTTGGGCTGGCTTTCTAGGGAAAAGTAGTGGCTTTGTGGGAATAGAGAGGATTAGCTAGGATTTATTGCATAGCCATAAGCTATTAGTAGAAATCTGTACAATTATTATCAAGATGAAGATATAAATTCTTAAATGGCACCAATTTACTTTGATTACAAATTTTAAGGTTTTCAATGGTACCAGCTTCCTATTGATATAAAAGTGAGGTTAATATTGTTACTCTCATAGGAATTGTAGCAGTATAACACATTTAGGAATACAAGGCTTAGACCCAGTCCTTCTTTAACTTTTTAACTGATTTGAGATGGACAGCCTGTGAGTTAAGGGACTATTGCAAATTCATGGCTTGGAGTTTATTGTTAGGGTGTTTCCTATGTTTTATTTAGAGATAGCTGAGTGGAGTTAACAGACAACAGTCCAGATTACCTTACATGAATACTTGGTTTTCAAAACATCAGAAATCCAGAGAACTGATGTGACAAACATTTCTGTATTAATATTCATTTTGATTAGAGACCTGTCTGCTCCTGACAGCTTCCAATATTGAATTCTAAGAAGAAATTGGTCATCTTTGGTGTTACTCCAGTTGCGGTAAGACAGCCACTAGACAAGAATTTCCTCTTCCCATCTACAGACAAATTACTGTCCAGAAAAGGACACACTTGCAGAATAGTCGATTGATTATATCTGCCTAGACAGAGTATTCAGTCCTTAAGAATCCTGCATCACTAAGATCTCTCAGATGATCCTGGGCCAGAAGACAGAAGAACAGATGCTCCAACGTTTTGAAGTAAAGGGAGTGTCCAGGTGTTCAGAGGTCTCTATAAATTGGCTAAGTTTCAGAAGCTATGTTTTGTGTTTCCCACAATTATAGTTAACTCAGTCATTCTGGGTTACAACTTATAGCCTCATATCCAATCCTGGCTATTTACCATAAGAGAAAAGATTTGAGTGGATGGTCGTCAGCTGATATTCATCCTAAAGCCAGGTTCAGAACTAAATGTTTTAGTTAGGAGAGATGACAGAAGTTCTGGTTAGTCAACAAAATGATGGACTGTGTATTAGGACTATCTTGTACCTCACTGCTACAAATCGGCATAATTATGCTCCAATTGTATTTTGAGAGAAAAGTTACCTTTTAACTGGAAGGGTGATATGTAAAAGGAGCTAAGGTGGAAGGAGTCCTGAGAGGAAGAGAAGGAGCAAGAAGAGGAGGAGAAGGAGCGCAGAAGCTAGGTGATGAAAGAGAGAAAGAGGGGGGAGACAGGGAGGCAGATGTTCATGTATCCCTACCAGTCAAAGATAGTTGACATATCTAGGTTGGGTAGTGGGTTACACCTCTGATTGAACAATAACAAACTTGGAAGCCTATGAGTAACATTTTTTAAAAAATATATAAATGCAAAATGGAAAAAAGGGGCATGGGATAGGGGTTTTCTAAGAAGGGGAATGGGAAAAGGGGATGGCATCTGAAGTGTAAATAAAATATCTAATAAAAAATAAAATAAAATAAAATGAAGAAAGAAAGTATGAAAATAGTGAATCTGTTTATAGAGAAATCTCTAAAAAATTCACAATTGATTGACATAGAAAATTCATTATAAAAGTGAAGACTGTTTAGGAAAAAATAGGGAAAAAGTCAATAGTAGCATGGAAAATTTTTAATAAAATTGAAGGCATTATATTTAAAATTAGTGATAACATTAATGTAAATAGAGAAAAAATTGTTGAAAAAATTTAGAACATTTGATGAAAACATTTGGTTAAAATGTATCATATAAATATCACTACACTATATTATATAATTATATTATTTATAACATGTTATATATAATATGATATAAAATAATTATATTAATATGTTGTATTATATTTATTAAGATATTAATTGTGAATATTATATTGTAAACTATATTATTATATTGATATATTTTATTAATTAATATATTACATATTTTAGTATATTGGTATTCTATATGATAATATTAATATACATTATATTATATATTATAAATTATATATGTTATATCATATATACTGTAATATTAACAGTTACATCTTCATATCAATAATATATAATATTGGTGCCATGACTCACCAACTGCTCACCTGCTATAGACGTGTATATCTTGTCTTCCTATGTCAATTGTAGAAGACAACCACCTTCCCAGAATCACCACATGATGTCATAACTGTGTTGCCACACCCATGATGTCATATACCTGTAATTTCACTCTCATGATGTCATACCCATCATTTCATACCCATAATGTTATGCCCATGATGTCATACCCATGATGTCATAGCCATGATATCATACCCATGATTTTACAACAGTGATGTCATACCCATGTCAAACCTGTCATACCCGTGATGAAAAACTCATGATGTCATGTAGGAAGCTGCGGTTAGTGGTGATACATTCCGCCATTGCAAGATGGCGCTGACATCCTGTGTCTCCACAAGTAAACAACTGCGCAGGTGCAAAAGGCAAAATGCGTGCCAAAATCACTGCCCATCCCGGGGCCTATTATGGGTAATGAGTGAACAGCCAATCAGAAGTGAACACATCACTCTAGGGTGTATATAAGCAGTGCCTTTTCGGGTCTTTCTGTCTTTCCGCTTCTGCTTATACAAGAAGTAAAGCCTCGCTGTAATAACCACCTGAACACTGCCTCACGTGTCTTTTTCATGGGCAAACAGGACATGGAGGGGCTCAGGAAAATCGTCATGCCCTTAAAGTTACACTTGCAATGTCACACTTGTGATTTCACACTCGAGATATCACACGTGAGATGTCACACTCATGACCTATGATTTCATACCCATGAAGTCATACCCATGTAATACTCATGGTATCATACACTTGATGACACATGCATGATGTCACACTGTGACACTCATGATGTCATATACACAATATCATACTCATAATGTAACACCCATGATGTTATGCACATGATGTAACACAGATTATGTCAGACTCATGATGTCATACCTCAGTGACTCACAAAACATTACCATGATCAAGAAAAATCATCACTGCAGTCAAAAAACAGAATAAAAATAAATAATAGTAGTAATCATAATGAATAAGGTCAACCTCAACCTATAGATAAAGAGTATTGATCATGGATATTGATCCTTGATGGCGAAGTCTGAATCAATATTCAGAATTATTCATTTTTACATTTATTTATTTATCATTTCTTATGGTGTTGAGCACAGCTTGGTCTGTGAAGGTTAGGTTCAGTGTAGTGGAAACCCTTAAGGTGGTATATGTGACCCGGCCATAGCACAGGTTGGCACAAGGTGTAGAAAAACTTAATGTGGACAACAGGGAAATTGTTCCTGATGGTACCTCTCTGTCTTGGTAAAAGTATGAGACAATTGTTTAGTAATAAATTATATAGAGGGTGACAGGATTCTTCCTTGTTTGGGGTGGTGGGCCTTGTACCTCTGAGAACTCAGAGCAGGACTGCCTCGATAGAAAGAGCTGTCTTGCTTGTATCAGAGCAGATACCTCCAGGAAGCTTGGGAGGGAGGCAGAAGTGTAAAGCAATGGCAGACTTCTCTCCTGATGGTTGTTAGATGGGTGTACTTACACCAGCTGTGACTTAAGCTCTCGACAGTGCAGGAGAGGACCTCTGGATACTCTCAGTGCTCAGGAAAGGAAGGCTTGCAGGTGGATAGTGAAAAGCACTTCAGAAATGACCATGGTATTCATTATCTAGTAAACAAAGTGGTGCTTCTGTCCTAGAAAATGTACCTGGACATGTATACATTGGCAAGCCAAAAAGAGATAGAAGGAGGTAGGTAGGTATTTAGGTAGGTAGAAAAAGATAGATAGATAGATAGATAGATAGATAGATAGATAGATAGATAGATACATACATACATACATAGATACATAGATAGATAGATAGATAGATAGATAGATAGATAGATAGATAGATATAGAGCTAGATAAATAGAAAGATAGGAGGTATGTAAGTAGATAGGAAGGTTGGTAGGTAGCTAGATATGTAGTTAGGTAGGTAGGTTTTAGACAGATTGCCAGTTAGATAGATAGGTAGATAGATAGATAGATAGATAGATAGATAGATAGATAGATAGATAGATAGATCATGCTGTGTTAGTGATCTCTTGGAGAGAAAGTTTGAAGACACCTTCAGTATTTCCAATGTGCACTCTCAGAAGACCTTGATGTGAATAGGTCAAGGAGGAGTTGGTGAGGAATTGTGCTGCATGGATACTGGTGAGACAGGTAAGACATGATCATTGTGCTTTGTACATAGTTGCCTGTCATCTTGAGTCCACTTGAATCCGTTCAGAGAACTCTGAGTTGCATGTGTGCCTAGTCCCTACACAGGTAGGTATGCAGTTGTGTGCTAGGATATAAAAGAAGAATCCAATGTGAGAGTGACTTGGTGACTTTAGAGGCAGGAAGAAGATCAAAGTGTCCACAGAGTGCTCCATGGCAGTTGGTGAGTGGCTGGGGTGTGATGGAGGGGGGTGGAGGGTTTGAGAGAAAAGAGAGATTCTGAGGGAGCTTGAATTAGCTCATAATGGTTGCCAGGTATCTTGGTCAGTTGCCCTGAGATACTTATTTTGTAGTTGCTTAGATTTGGGGGCCCAAGGCCACAGTTTAGTTTTCAAGGGGGAATGTGGAGATGATATACTCACTTCCTGTTTAGATATGTCCTTGTCCTCAGCTCATCATGCTAGCTGGAATGCATGTGAGATTTTGGAAGATGGCAGCAAGAACCTCTGGGCCTTTGTGGACAACAGATGATGGGATGACTTTGTGAGGCAGCATCTACCAGAACTCATTGATGGATACCTGAGATACAAACCTGCGTGACTAGGTAAGTAGACCAAGGATTTTGTGGGTGCCCTTCTTTTCATCTACCACCACACTCTGAGAGTGGCTCAATCCAGGGAAACTGGGATCAATCCAGGGAAACTGAAGGCCTCGTGTATGCACAGAGCAGCTCACAGAGTGCCATATGTCCACTGCAGTTCCTCCTGATGCTATGTGGGATGCCAGTGTTGAGACTAATGCCAATGGAGATGGTTGGTTCCCAACTCATCCTTTGGTCTCTGTTCAACTTCCCCTGTCTCCTGAGCCCTCTGACTCCACCACACATGTGCCTTACCAGATGAGGATCATCCTATGAGGGCCATATTTGCTTTGTGCCTTGACCTGGGAAGTGAGAGAGTGTGCCCAGAAATCATAGAGTCTGCATCCACAAGAAGAGAACTGGCTGTCAGCATTAGGAGATACCCATGTGGATGGAGTCAGGCAGGTAAGTTTCTTTTATAATTCAGGGCAGATACTTGGAGGAAGCTTAATAGGAATGGAGAAGCAGAAATCAATGTAAGGATTCTCTCCTGGTAGTTGTTTGTGGGGTCTTTTCCTACAAGCTATCACATAAGCTCTTGAAAGAAAAAAAGGAGAACACATTTTCCCCTGTGTGCTACATGGTGTTTGGTGAATGCCTGGGGTGTGGTGGCAGTGGTGTGGAGGGTTAGAGGAGAGAGATTGTGAGGGAGCTAAAATTAGCTCATAATGGTTGACTGGTTTCCTGGACAGTTGCCTAAAGATTTTTACTTAGAAGGTGCTTAGAACTGGGGGCCTGAGGCCAGAGCTTGGCTTCCAAGTGGACAAGTTGGAATCTAATATTCATTTCTTCTTTTGACATGTCCTTGTTCTCAGCTCAGCATGTTAGATAGCCTGCAGTTCAGAGTGTGAATCTGGGTGGACAGCCACTATGGGGCTATGAAGTGGACAGATGACTGGATGACTTTGAGGAGCAGTATCTACCAGAACTCAAATTGAGAGGTAGTTGAGATACCAACCTGTGTGCCCGGGTGTGTAGACAAAATTTTCCAGAAAAAACTTTTCAGGGGGAGGGGAGGGCCTCTTTTTGGTTGGAAACTGAAGGCCTCAGGAACACATACATCAGTTACCCATTTCTCTGGCTCCAGTGCAGTGCCTCCTGCAGCTAAGTGGATAGCCTATGTTGGGACTAATGCCAATTGAGAAGGTTAGTCTCCCACCCCAAACCCCTGTGCCCTCTGTTAACATTTCCCTGTTCCCTGAGCCCTGATTCTACCACCTGGCTGCACTATGAGCTGAGGATCATCCTGGGAGAGCTTTCTGTCTGGGTGCCATTACCTTGCATCTTGTTAGAGTGTAAAAATGTTAGAGTGTAAAAATTGCCTCTTCAAAAAAGCATACTGGCTTGAGCTTAGGGAACATTTGTGTTGGAAAAGTCAGGCAGTCTCAGGCTGGAGGCTGGATCAATCTCTGGGCCTGGCCCAGTCCCAGTGTTCTGGCTGGGCACTGAGTGTTGGGGGCCCTTCTACTGTTCCTCAAGTCCAGGCCTTTGTTTCTCATGCTCGGACCCTAGGGTCATGGTTAGAATGAGGTTTAGGTAGGGCTCTCACAGGATCCTTTGCAAGTACAAGCTGACACCTATTATTGCTTGACTCTCTCCTGCTGCACTCTTCAGTACCTTGGAGATATTCTGCAGTTAAGAAGCACCTGTGTTGGGGGACTCTTCCTTCTCCACCATGCACAACCTCCTCTTCCCCTGAAACTTATGGACCAAAATCCTTATTTTTTAACCTTATTGTCAGGCGAATGCATGCACACACAAAAAGTGCAGGAGCATTCTCTCTTGCAAGATCACATATATGTGCCTGTGAACATAGTGGCAGACGTGCGTGTAGCCAGTCTATTCTGGCTGTACAGGCTGAACTAGGGCCTCTGGTCGACTTCTAGGTCCAGAGGAGACCTGTGGATGAGCAAGGTTCAGCTGACCAGAGAGGAGGGCATGCAAAATCAGGTTTGGGTGTCCTGACTAGGGAAGCACAGCCTCCCAGGACTGCTCACCATGTAGATCTGACTTATGCTCTCTACAGTACAATGGACCTCTGGAGACTGTCAGTGCTCAAAAAAAGAAGGCTTGCTGGTTGTTACTGAAAACCATTTCACAAAAGACAATGAAACTTATCATCTGGTAGACAGAAAGGTAATTCTGCCCTAGAAAATGGAACTGGAAGTATATGTATTGGTGACACAAAAGGAGATATTAGCAGGTGTGTAAGTAGGTAGGTAGATAGGTAAATAGATAGGTAGGTAGGAAGTCAGGTAGATATATAGAAAAGTAGGAATAAAAAATAAATGATGAGTTAGAATAATGGAGAAATGACACATATATACATAGACAGACAGACAGACAAACAAAGAGACAAACAGGCAGTCAGACACATTTACATATATAGCAAGCTAGTTGTTATCAAGCTGTGGGAGGGAGCAACTTGCAGAGAAAGTTTGATGGCACCTTGAGAATTTTTATTGGGCAGCCACAGGGACCTTGGTGTGAATTGGTCTAGGAGGAATTGGTGAGCAGAGGGGATATTCTGCAGGGATCCTGGTTGGACATGAGATAAGCGCTCATTGTGCTTTGTGTCTAGGTGCCTGTCACCTTGGATCCCCTTGAATCCCTACAGAGAGCTCTGAGTTGAATGTGTGCCTAAGTTTTATCAGGTAGATAGTTGAGTATGTGCTAGGATACAGAAAGAAGGATCCATGGTTAGAGTGACTTGGGGACTTTAGAAGCAGGAAGAAGATTAAAGTGTCCACAGAGTGTTCCATGGCAGTTGGTGAATGGCTTGGGTGTAATTGAAGTGGGGTGGAGGGTTTGAGAGAGAAGAGAGATTCTGATGGAGCTTGAATTAGCTCATAATGGTTGCCATGTATCCTTGTCAGTTGCCCTGAGATGCTTTTTTTTTTGTAGGTGCTTAGAAGTGGGTGTCCGAGGCCAGAGATTGCTTTACAAGAGGGCATGTCGAGATGAAATATTCCCTTTTTGTTTAGATATGTGTTTGTCCTTAGCTCATCGTGGTAGCTGGAATGAAAGTGAGATATTGAAAGTGAGCAGCAAGACCATCTGGGTTTTTGTGCAAAACAGATGATTGGATGATTTGTGAGTCAGCATCTACCAGAACTCATTGTTGGATACCTGAGATACCTACCTGTGTGACTGGGTAAATAGAACAAGGTTTATGTGGGGGCATTTTTTTCATCACCCACCACACTCTAGACTCACGCCCTGGAAACTGACGACCACATGGATGCACAGAGCAGCACAACCATTGCCATGTGTCCAGTGCAGTGCCTGATGCTGCTATGTGGGATGCCAGTGTTGAGACTAATGCCAATGGAGAAGGTTGGTTCCCAAACTCCCCCTGTGGTCTCTGTTCAACTTCCCCTGTCTCCTGAGCTCTCTGACTCCACCACACAAGTGCCTTACCAGATGAAGATCATCTTATGAGGGCCTTCATGGATTTGTGACTTTACCTGGGATGTGAGAGAGTGTGGCCAGAAACCATTGACTCTACATTCACAAGAAGAGAACTGGCTGTCGGCTTTAGGAAATACCCATGTGGATGGAGTCAGGCAGGTAGGTGTCTGGTATGATTCTGAGCAGATACCTGCAGAAAGCTTTATAGGAATGGAGAAGCAGAAATCCATGTAAGGCTTTTCTCCTGCTGGTTGTTAGTGGGGTCTTTTTCTACCAGCTATCACTTAAGCTCTTGACAGAAATGAAGGGGAACACATTTTCCCCTGAGTGGTAAATGGTGTTTGGTGAATGCCTGGGATGTGCTGGCAGTGGTGTGGAGGGTTAAAGAGAGGAGAGAGATTGTGAGGGAGCTGGAATTAGCTCATAATGGTTGCCTGGTTTCCTGGTCAGTTTCATAGAGATGCTTCCTTAGTAGCTGCTTAGAACTGGGGGCCTGAGGCCAGAGCTTGGTTTCCAAGTGGGCAGGTTGAAATTTAATATTCATTTCTTTTTTTGATATGTTCTTGTCCCTAGATCAGCATGTTAGATAGCCTGCAGGTCAAATTGTGAATATGGGCGGCCAGCCACAATGGGGCTTTGAGGTGGACAGGTGACTGGATGACTTTGAGGAGTAGCATCTACCCAAACTCAAATTGAGAGGTATTTGTGATACCAACCTGTGTGCCTGGGTGTGTAAACAAAATTTTTCTTGGGTTGGGCTGGGGCTTCTTTTCAGTAGGAAATTGAAGCACTCAGGAACACATACAGAAGCTACTCATTTCTCTGGCTCCAGTGGAGTGCCTCCTGTATCTAAATGGATAGCCAATGTTGGGACTAATGCCAATTGAGAAGGTTAGTTTCCCACCCCAAACCCCTGTGTCCTCTGTTCACATTACCCTGTTCCCTGAGCCCTGATTCTAACATCTGGCTGCCCCATCAGCTGAGGACCATCCTGGGAGAGACTTCTGTCTGTGTGCCTTTCCCTGGCATCTTGTGAGAGTGTAACCATGGGCAGAGGAGTCTGCATCTTCAAAATAGAGAACTGGCTTGAGCTTAGGGAAACTTTGTGGGGGAAATCCAGTCAGCCTCAGTCTAGATCCATCAGTCTGCCTGGCCCAGTCCCAGTGTTCTGGCTGGGCACTGAGTGGGAGGGCCCAGCTCCTGGTCCTCAAGTCCAGGCCTTTGATTCTGATGCTCAGCCCCTAGGGTCCAGGTTAGAATGAGGTTTATGTAGGGCTCTCACAGGATCCTTTGCAAGTACAGGCTGACACCTCTTGTGTCACCCTGTGGACTCTGTTCAACTTCCCTTGTGTCCTCAGCTCTCTGACTCCACCACTCTGGTTCTTTTTATCTAAGTTGGTACTATCCAAAATGGCTACCTATTTACAAGTTCTATGACAAAGACTTGGTAACTTTCTACCAAAGCTTCTTGTTTACAAGAGCTAATAACAATCTGTTTCTGTGCTTTTCCACAGAGTCCCAAGAACATGTATGTCAAGCCTATTGCTGATTTTAGGTGTATGGATGATTTTAAGTTTTCAGTGTATAAGCAGGCCTGCCCCTGACATCTCCTACCTTCTTAAGTATAGAAGGGCAGTGGCAATTCTAATCTTGTGAAGGATTTAAAGAAAATTTAGTTAATAGAGGTGTTTGCCAGGCATGGGGAGAAGAGATTGTCTGGAGGATCTTCATTTGCTAGGGGACCTGAAGTCCCCTAGTGTAGAGGGTGGAGGTTTAAAACACCCCTTTGACACAGGGGCTACTTTGAGAGCCTTTTCAATAGACTTTGATTTCCAAGTTCCCCTTTCACAGAAATTGAAGTTCTAAAATCCATTTTGTGGGTGGAGGTAGACCATAGAACCACAATCCTATTGGGAAGACAGGGAATGTTAGATGCTCTTTTATGCTGAATTAGTGGTATAGGGCTCCCTTAATCTGACAGCCCTTTAAGGAGTACAGACTCAAAGCAACTTGGAAGGACTAGGAATATATAAAGACCACGTAAGGTGTAATAAGTGCTCAAGGCCTCACTTGGCAAATGAGGTCTAGGGAAATGCTAGTCCTAGGAGATTTCTGCAATTCTGTCCAATGTAGTGAGAAGTAGTAAGTTAACACTCAGAAAGGTGAACCCCATGTAAGAAAGAAAAACTCTGATGCCCTATTGACAGAATCTCCTTCAGGCAGTGTGAAGGTGCCATATACAATTCTGTCAAAGGTAAAGGTCCTGGGTATTTTATACAGTGGAGAAACTTTCTAGCAGTGATCCTAAGTTTCCAGTTCTTATTCAGAGTTTTGTATCTTTTTAGTTTGTGTTCATTCTTAGAGAAAGCAGGCACCAACTGATTTTTCTTCCCCAATGTTTTGGATGCCTGTTGCTGGCTAGGTTAATTCTACTTTGTTCAGCTACCTAGATTGAGACAGAAATGTCGACATTATTACATTCCTATGGACTTATGTGGCATCAGATGGCATAGGTTCTATGCTCTTATTCTAAACTTCGACTATGGGCCTCCAACCAGTGTGGACTAGGGTCCCTTATTTAAAAAAAAAAAAAAGAGTCACTTTTGGGTCTATGCCTGGTCATTTAGGTAGAAAAACTACTTTGTCCATATGTGGGAAGGTCATTGGTCCCACTTTTGAAAGAGATAATATGTTGGGAAGATAAGGAAGTGCAAAAAGGTCACATAACTGCTCAGGCAAAAGATTACATTGAGAATTGAAAGTAGGTACAGAAAATACCATATCAGGTGCAAATGTCCTCACAGTCCAGAATACCCATGTGTTCTGAGACTCAGCGATATGCTTCCCAGCAATCAGAAAATTTTTTTTCTTACAAATTAGTTTGTAATCTTTCTTTCTATGTTCTCCACAAGCTGTTTATCAGCAGCAGAGGCATGGGCAACAAAGATGGACCTGCTCCATTTTAAGTGGCAATCTGAAAGATAAAAGTTAGATCAGGGCTCAGATTGTTGCTCTCAGGTATAAAAACATCATTTTATGTCCCAGAATATCCATTCTGAATGGTATGCTATCCCTTCAGTAACTTGGGAATGTCTTGTCACTAATGTCATAAGGGAAACATTAAGACCTCCTAGAGAACTAGAACTGAGGATTCTATGACTGGATATGTATTCTCTGAAGAAACCATTGTCAGCAGATGTTTGTTCAAAACATTATGAAAATTTGTATACTCTGACCACCTCTCCTGTCACAAGGAATTCAGGACCTTCCTTCTTGTTAGGGGTATTCACTCCTTCTACCTTTGATTAAGGAGACATCAAATTTTATTTTCTCACTGAAGCAAAGGGAGGCTCAGATCGTTCCATTTTGTCCAAATGAGGTTTAAACATTCATTTAGGTTGAGGAATCCCATACACCTTCATGAATATCTCTGTGAGTTTTTATGTCAGTGGCTTCTTTGTCAGTCATGTAATTAGAATAATTGTTATTAAGTCCCTTTCAAATGTAAGGGTGTCAAGATTTCCCTTATTCCAAGAACTTAGAAGTTCATTGACAGTATATGCATGTCAAAGATTCTTTATATCATCATTACTGAACCTACAGTTTTCCTTGAGCTGAGGGAGAAATTTGAGAAACTATAATCCACAAATTTCTGATATTATGGACTGAACCTCAGACATTTTTTCCTTTTGTTTCACAGATTTCTCCTTCAGTTCAAGGAAAACTGTAAGTTCATTTATGATGCAATGAAGAAACTTTGACATACACACTCTGTCAAGTAAAAAAACATACATTATTTCTTCTTTGAATAAGGGAAATATAGAGACCCTTAAATTTGAAACGAACTTAACACAAATTCTTCTGATTATGGAGCCTACAGAGAAGTCACTGACATGAAAACTCACAGAGATGTTGAGGATGTAATTTGTATGGGATTCCTCAAACTAAATAAATGTTTAAGCCTTCGGACACACTGTAAAGATCTGAGGCTTCTTTTGCTTCAGTGAGAAAATATGAGGTCTCCTTAATCAAAGGTAGAAGGAGTGAGTACCCTAGGAAAGAAAGGAGATCCTGATATCTTTGTGATAGGAGAGATGATCACAGAATAAAAATCTCCATAATATTTTAAGCAAAAATAAATTTGCTTACCTTAGCTCATAAGATCTTAGCATTGCCTCAACTTCAAACTGTTTTTCACTGTCTACAGTATTCATATCTTTAGCTGAAGCAGCAGGAGACCAAATACAGTTACCATGACTTATAATCTTCATGGGTATGTGCCCTTAGCATGATTACCTCCTGAGACTTATGTTTAACCAACCAGAACAGTGATAGACTGATGATTTTGCAACGTGTCATGTGACTTTACTCAAGGAAGTAGTATAAGGTTCCACGATTTGCTTCCTCCCCTTGATTTCTGTGAACTTTGATTAAAAACAGAAATGCTTCTTGGTCAGAGGTAAAATATACCAAAGGCCGCTGAGAAAAAAGAATTGTTATGTGAGTCTACTGAGTCAAAGGGGTAACTTTTAAGGTATCCATCATGAGAGGAAAAAAATACCAAAATTTTGGAAAAGAGAAAGGCCCTCAATCCTGTTGGAGAGTAGGGAAGTATCCCTGTTTACCTTCTGTAGAGGCAGTTGTTCCAGGCACTCTAGGCTCCACATCTTCAGAGAACTCTAGAAAATTTTTATCTTTGAGGACTCCACTCCAGACTTGACAGTATTCTGAGGTTTCTTCTGACTAGTTGGGTCAAAGTCCATGGATCTGTTCCCTATTTAAACTTAATATAAGCTGCACTGGTGTGGGTGTGGAGGATTGTTACCTTTCTGGTGATCAGATTAAAGATACCTGGGCTTGGATCTAGTTTGAGTTGAACACTCTGTGGGCATTGGACTTGAAACCAGAGTTCTCTGAGGTTTTTTGTGTGGTCAAAGGTGTGTTTCCTGACCCATAAAGTCTGAGGGAGAATCTCTGGTTTCTCTTAGTTGAATGGTAGGCCAGAGTCCACCATGAACAAAGAGAGAAGGTTCTGTGCATTCTTGGTGAAAAGGATTCAGTCTGAAGCACATTACAGGCAAGCCTAAATGTTTGAGACACACTCTTCATTCACAAAGACAGTTCTATAGCTTTCTTCATCAGAGTGGAATGTCTCAGACCACTCCAGAGCAGACAGGGGAAGAATAAAATGTTTTTTATTCTCAACATCAGCTGACATCTTTGGCATACCCTTAATGTCAGGTGCTGCTGTGATTAGAGACAATAAAACTAAGGTCCTCTTCAGAAGATATTTCAAAATGGTATCAGTCCCCTTAATGTCATGGGTTAGTTTACATCTGAGGGGGCATGGCTTGATGGCATTATTAGCTAGAGGCATAAATTGTCCTTCTAGATGGGTTCATCTTGGGCCCAATTGTGACTTCATTAATTCTATTCCATGCTGATAGTAGGGGTTATATCTGTAGCCTTCTTAAGATGTTGTAAAGGACTTAAATTCTTTGCTTATTATGTCATAGGTCTCAGGACCTTTTTTGTCATTGGGGACCTATGACATAATATTGAATAATATGAATAATTGAAGAATGTCTGAGGATTCAGGGTCTCAAACGTATTGTATGTTAATGCTCCCCTGAACATTGGAAAGTCACTGTCACATTTGAGGTTGAGGAAGTACATCTGAAACCACCTTGTGTTATTGGTGAAAGTTGTCAGGCACATTGGTTCTAGATAATTAAGATTAAGATCACTTAGGCTATATGGGAAGATCTGAGGATCCCTGGTTCAGAGCAGATAGATCAGCAGTTCTCTTTATTCATACAGAAATTTGGAAGATCACTAGTTCTTACACTGTAGGTCTGATGCCTACGTGAGAAAGACTGGAATGCATTTGACTACAAGGTAAAGACAGAATATGCCCGAGGACCCCATGAGCCCTTGAGAATGATTTGAGTCCCACTTCAGTGACTGGGGAAAGTGTGAGCCTTTCTGGTTCTGTGTCAGAAACACAATTTCAATTATAAATGAACAGAATGAGAATGTTGGCATATCCCGAAACTATTAAGAATACCAATCTTTAGAGGCAAATGTTAGGGAAAGCAAAAATTTCAAAGACTCTTGTATCAGGGAAAATTCAAGAATCAAGTTGGAGGGTAGAGAAGGCTGAAACAGTTCCTTATCCAGTCTTCATGGGAACCTAGAACATCCATATCATGCAGGCCAGGCAGCAGTGAAATCAATCTACATCACACTAAGGGGCAGTTCCCAGCTAGGTCTCCTGATAAATCAGCTGCCTATTTTTGAATATGGCATAGATTTCTTGTTTTTGCTGACCAACTTTAAAATATATATGCTGGGTTTATAACTTTGTAAACTACTCTAAGACATTAGATCTTCAGTCACCAGAGTCCTACTTTTTGGATAGAGGTCACAAATTCAGGGGATCAGAGTAAGATGCACTCAGTTAAACTAAGATAGTGATAGTTGATTTTTCAGCAATTAGGTCAGATCAAATAGGTTTAGATCCACATTGGTCAGAAGAAGCACATGTTATTCTCCATGAGGAGCACATTGTAAGGCATGCTGTTTTGACTACAAATTGTGAGTTATTCTTAATCATAAAAGGAATCCTTACAATGCTTTAGTCAGAGAAACCTACCTGATGCTTTACTGTGTATGTGAAGCAGCTAAGAGTGGTAGTTGTTTGACAAATGGTTGACTAAAAGAAAAAATTTATAACTCCTGTTGTTTTTATGGGGCACAGAGGGCAAAAACATCAGGGTGGCTTTTAGATTAAAAAAAAAAAAAACAGAATTGAAGATGCTATGGTAATGAAAAGTAGGGACCAGGCAATCCTCTTGAGATGGGCTTTCTTAAAGCTTCCATTTGGCAGACTGGGATGCTCTGATGCCACATTGGGAAGAAGAGGTAATTAGGAAGTTTCCTAGGGCAGAACCTGAATGTTTCATCCATTGTTGATTAGAAGACACATTTCTGAATTTTCTTTGTAACAAAAAGCAACTGTGAGGCACAGTGTCTTAGATGGAGCCTGTGACTGGCCATCTCTTTCAACCTGAAACATTCTGAGGCTGCCTGAAACAGGGGGAACATATCCAACATCCCTTTGGAGAGAACTGGAATGTCTGTATCGAAATTGGTCAGACTGAGTAGGACTGATTGTTCTTTTAGGGGAGAGAATATAACTGCATCACCCCCTTTGCAGAGGAATCCTTTTGCGATTGTTTCAAACAAAATGTGTATATCTTTGGTCTCCTAGGGCAAAAGGGTCCCAATATGGCTACCAAGGCTCATATTGGAATGCTGGGTCTCACTCTTGGTAGGAATGGTAAGGTAACAGGTTCTCTGTTTGACATATGTCATGTCTGAAATTTCCTTGACTAACAGGGAATATAGTTGCACTCCCTTTTGGAACTGTTGTAGGGATGAATCACCATAAGATATGAACCAAAGCTGTGGGCTCCAGTCTGGAACTAATAGAATGTTTTCCTTCCTCTTGGACAATAGGAACATGTTATGAGATCTCCTTAGTAGAAACAGGGTGACTGATATCCTCTTGGGGTGATGAGGAGAGGTTGACACTCCCTTGGGGACTGTCTCTGTCTAGAGATGACTCAGTGTCTTTTTGGACTTCAACAGAAATTTTTAGGGCTCTCTGGATATCAGAGGCATTCCTCTGTCTTCTCCTGGTAAAAGTAGTGTATCTGGGAATCTCACAAAGAGAGGTGGAATGCCTGAGGCTCTCTTTATGAGAGAGAGTGCTTTGTGTGCACTCTTTTGTAGAGATGGAGGATGCTATGCTGTCTTAAGGAATATTTTTCAGTTTCCTATCTCTTTTGGAAGATGAAGAATGTCTGAGCTCCTTTTGTGACAAAGAGTATGGTTTGCAGGTCTTATGTTCCGAAAATAAATCTTGAGTGTTGCTTTGGCCAAAAGAGGACACTTTTGATGTGCTTTTTGTATACTTGGACTCTTTGTGAATGCCTTGGGGAGATGTGGTACTTCTGAGTCCCTTCCCAGGAGATGGCAAAGAGTCCCAGGCTCCTTTGGCAGAATCAGAAGTTGTGAGTTTTTTATTGGTCTCAGTTTTAAACTTTTAACCCCTTTTGTCAGATTTGTAAGCTCTTACAACTGTGATGGAAGAATGGCGGTTTCTAGGTCACATATTCTGGTGGCACAGATTTTAAAACTCTTTGATCTAAAGAGGCATGTCTTGTTCTTGTTTCCCTCAATTTAGAATGTCTAGACCAACCTCCTAAAGAGGAAGTATGATTGAGAATATCTTTATTAGGGTAACTAGAATTTGAGTGTATTTTGGCATACTTGAAAGATGTGAGGAATCATTCAGCAGAAAAAATATGTTCTTTTCCCCTGAGACTCAGGCAGAGTCACACAGGAAAGAAGGATTTGAACCTGGAGAGTTGGGCGCAGTCTGCCCTCTGGCAATGAACAAGAAATATGTTTTAAGACATCAAGTTCTGAAAGAGAAGAACTGATAGCCTCTTCAGGAAATGGGACAGATTTCAATATCCTTTGGGTAACACTGAAAACTATAGAGCCTTTCTTGAGAAAAGAGAATTGTCTCTAGCATTCTTGAGAAGGGATAGCAAAAAATCCATCATGTGCACATAGTGACAGTCCCAGAAAGTCTGTTGAACAGGAAGTTTCCACAGTGACTTGGGTAGATGTCATAGGTTCTAGAAGCCCCTGGGCTGGTTGAGAAACTTCTAGACATTTTTGCGGAGAAGTTGGTGTTCCCAGGATTACTTGTTCAGATATTAAAATTCCCAGAGCACCTTCATTAGGTTTCAAAAGCCCCAGAGAATGTGGCACAGATGACTAAAATTCTACAGAACTTGTAACAAAATCTGAAGTCATAAAAGTGGATTGGGTAGATGGCAGAGGTCCTTCTGACTCTGGATTAAGTGATGAAGAAGGTGAAAATCTAAAGGGATCTTGTGCAAGTGACAAAGGTTCTATAATCTTTCAGGTGATAGTTAGTATTTCTGCAGTGTTTTGCATACCTGTCAATGTTTCTAGTGTTCCTAGGCAGATTCAGAAGCTCTAAGATCTTCTGGATCAGATGTTGACTTTCTTAAAGCCTCTTTTTCCACTCAGGGCCCTGGGGGCTCTTGAGATAACACAAATGTTTCTGGAGGCCCTTGGTCAGATGTCAATGTCCCTAGAACACAATGGGCATACAGGAAAGGTTTCAATGTCAATAACTCAGGGTGTGACACTCTCAATCGAATTGGACAGATGGAGATCCTAGACTCACTATAGAAGATGGTGATAATTTTTAATATCCTTGTGAGGCATTGGTTATTCCTGGATTTTTGTGTACAGGTATAAAATTCCAGATTCTCCTGTAAAGACAGGCAAGGGCCTCCAGGTTCTTCAACAGATATCAAATGTTCAGGATTTACTTGAACACATAGAGACATTGTCAAAAGCCCTAGGGAAAATGATACAGATCCTAGTGTTCCTTGTCCAGATAAAGAAATTATCATAGGACATTTGGAAGAATGGATAGATCCTGAAGATTCTGAAGCAGATTGATGTATTTCTTGGACTCACTGAGTGAAATTTAAAGAATCTTTTGGTCTGCAGCATGAAGTTTAAGGTCCTAGAGTACCCAATATACATTTAGAGAGAACAAAATCCCTTCTACAGAAAGGGCAGAATCTGAAAGACTTAGGGAAGTAAGAAAGGGAATAAGCTGAACAGATATTAAAAGTTCTAGAAGTGAGCCACCAGATATCACATGTCCTGGGGTAGCTGTTGAATTTTTTTTTGCACACCTGGTACAGATGGTGAATATACTAGAGGCCCCTGGGGAGAAGGCAAAGGCTGTATACACCCTTGTGCAGTTGCAGAAATCATCAGAGATCTTTGATCATATTTCAATGTTCTTGCCATCTTTTGATCAGGGTCGATATGTCCCTGACATACTTGAGTAGATGGTGAGTCTGATACAGTGAACTGTGTAGAAGTGGACTGTGTTCCTATATGTTGTATATGTGAAGAAGGACTTGAAAGCCTTTATGGAGATGTAGAATATTGGGCAGAGTTTTGTGTACATGTGGACTGACATACTGTCCTCTGTGAAGATAAACATGGACCCACAGCTTGATGAGCAGAACCTGAAGATGATTGAGTTCCCTGTACTGTGCAAGAAAGACCCAGAGGACTATAAGAAACTTCAGAACATTGTGAAGTAATCATTATTGCCTGGGCTGAGATGGAAAGTTTCCAAAGCTGGTAGGATGATTGCAAGTGTGCTCAATACCCTTCACTGAATCCAGATGTTTCTGCACCTCCTTGGGTAGAAGATGAATGTCTACCAGGTTCTAGAGGTTATGGGACAATGTTTCTAGAGTCTCTGGTGCCCAAGGTATTCTGTGTTTCTTCAGGCAAAGATCCCTCTGTTGTCCTGGAAATTTTCTTGGGCTTTTGAGAAGGTAGCATAGCTAGTAGATCTCCTGGAGAAAGTCCAGGAGTCTGTGGGGAACATGGTGAGTATTGTACAATATGTTGAGTAGATGGGGAATATGTAAGAGAACTCTGAGAAAAGTTGCAGGTTTCAAAGACATTAGGATAGATGATACAGTGTTTATATGTTCTTGTTTGGATGTGGACACTTTCAGAGACCCTTGGGCAGATAGGGAAGTTGCCCGAACTATTTGTGCAGATGACAAAAATCTTACAGTTTTTTTTTTTCAGCAGATAAAGAATTCTCATAGGCACTTGGGCAGATGGAAAAGTTCCATGTTGCTGCTTGACACTTTAATTATATCCTAGAGTCCCTGAGTTAGGAAGCAAAGCTCCTTCAGGTCCCCAGTCAGCTATGGGGTTTCCCAAAGTGTTTTCTCCATAAAGGGAAGCTTTTGCAGTCTCCTGAGTAAATGGTGAAGGTAAGGAAGTAATTTGTGCAGAGGTGTTTAGCTCAAGAGCTGCTTGTGAATATAGGGAATTGGACACAGCTCTTGTCAAAGATGCTGAAGGGGTTGGACTTGCTTGTGTTTGTGAGGAATGGACCAAAGGTTTTGGGGTATGTGACAAAGTTTCTGTAGTCCTTGGAACACATGGAGACATTCCCAAAGAACCTGAGACAGAAGAGAAATCATTATGAGTACAGTGGGCAGACTCGGATGTTCCAATAATCCTTTGGGAAGATGATGACTGCTGGAGAGATTCTTGAGTATATGGTGACAGGCCAGGGTTGCCTGAGCAAATATGCAAAGCTTGGTAGACAGCCAATGTGCTAGTTTACTTGACACTTGTAAAGAAAATTTCCCAGATTTTTGATCATTTAGCAAATGTTCTGTAGGCTCTGAGGGAGATGGCAAAGTGCCTGTAGTCACTTGAAGAGATGGTGAGGAATTCTGAGATTCTACCATGGTGCCCTAGCTTCTTTTGGAAAGATGTTGAATTCTCTGGAAACTCTGAGGTAGATGTCAAAGAAACCACAGTCCCTGGGACAGACATAAAATTTTCTAGAGCCACTTGCTTACTTCTCACATTTGTTAGAGTCCCTGGTGTTGTTTGGGGAGGTTTCTAAGCACATGGTACAGATGATGAAGTTTCCACACTCCCTTGGGAAGATAACAATTGTTTTTAGTTCTCATAGTAGAACAAGAAGATCCTTGTTTAGATGGCAAATTTTCTAGAGTCCAAGTTTCAGATTTGGGCCATCCCATAGCCCCTCTAGAAGACAGAAAATGTTTTTTCAGCCCCTTGATTAGTTGGCAATATTTGAGCCTTCCTATAGGCTTGTCTAGTAGATCTTAAGCTTCGTTCTTACATGGTGAAGACCCTCAAGTACCTTGAGTTTATATAGCCTATCCCAAGTAGTCAATTTTGATTGCTGTTTTGTCTTTATTGTTGGTCAGATACCAAAGGCCCAAGTGACCCTTGTGTAGAAGGATTTTTAGATGCTATAGAACTCACAGAAGCTTTCTCACACATTTGAGATAATGACCCACACTCTAGACATTTTTTGATTTGTACAATATCTCTTAGACCCTTGGAAATATAGAAAATGTTGTGTACTTCTGATTTCTATTTTGCAGTGTTAGAAATCACTTTGAACATGGAAAACATATTCTGGAGCTTTTGGTAGAGATGAAAAAATTCACTGAAGCCCTGGAGCACATGGTGAAAATACTAAAGCATTTTGGTAGACAGAGAAAGCCAGAGACTTTTGGGAAAATATGGATTGTCCAGCATGCCCCTGGGTAGATTGGCCGCTTCCCACACTTCCATGGTCATGTGTGGAACATTCCAAGGGTTTTGAGACAGATATAAATGATTTGGGACAGACCTGAGAAGTAGTTGTAGCTTTTGATGATTCTTTGGCAGCAGTAGACTATGCAATCCCCATTTTGCAGAATGCAGGAGGTTCAAACTATCTTCATCAGACAGGAAAGTTTAAGCCTTCTTTCTCAGAAGAACCAACTTTAACTTGTTTTTTTTTTTCTAGAAGCTGGGTGCCTGGGGACCACTTTGGTAGGAAGAGAATGCCTACAAGTTCTTTCCAGAGAAGGTATGTAAAAGAAAATCTTTTGGATAGATGCAGATAATTATAAAGCCCCATGTTCAGATATGGTAGATCCTAAGGCATTTTGTTGAGATGAAGAAATTCTTAATGTGTTTTGTGTACCTGTGCAAGAATTGACTGTAACTTCAAACTGAGGGGAAAATACTAGAGCTACCTGTGTAGATGAGGTCTCTCTTGGAGCATTATGGACACATGAGAGAGGTCTAATTGCCTCATGGGCAGACATGGAAGTTTCTAGACCTCCTTCTTGTGTACCTGTGGAAGTTGGAAGGGAACTTTTGTTAGCTGGAAAAGGGAATAACACCTTTTGTGTAGAATGTCATGTTTCATAGCCAACTTGATGGGCAAAACAGATTCCAAGGATCCTTTGGAAGATAAGGCAAAATCCATAGCCTTTGGAGTATTAGGAATATGTTCTGGAGACACTTGTGTGCATGAAGAAGAACCAACTGCCCTCTATGCAGATTGGAAAGAGTCTATACTATCTTGTGTAGATGGAGAAGATAGCTATTACTCTTGAAGGAATAGGGAGTTTCCCAGCCCCTTCTCAGAAATTTGGGGAGATCCTATGCATTCTTGTGCACAGGCAGAATTTAATGTATCTCCTTCTTTAGATCTACAAGAGGCTACAGAATCTTGTGTATGAATATCATGTTCCAGGGGCCCTTGTTCACATGGAAATGGATTCATAACCTTTTCTACAAATGAAATATATCTTAGAACATCTGTTGTAGATGTGCAACATCCAAGAGCCATTTCAAAAATGGGATAGTGTCTAGAAATTTTTTTGTATATGTATTCTGTCTAACAGACCCTTTCTGAGTTAGGGTAGTACTTGAAGAACTTGGTACAGGTTTGGGAAATCTTAGCTTCTCTGATGTATTTGTCGTAAATTTAGGAGCCTCTCCTATCAAAGCTGAATGCTTTAGAGTCTCCTGGGTAGGCAGGGAAGGTTGTATCTTCTGAGCACACTGTACAAGTATGGAGCTTGCATGGCTCACTGGAATGGTTTTGGCACAACCTTGGCTCTTTTGGTCCTGATGACAATTAGGAGGGCCCTTTTGGATGGTAGGGGACATTTGAATAATTCTCTGTCAGATATGAATATTTTGAAGACTGGTTGTTTAGAAGTAGGATCTTTCAGTGTTGTTTTGCTAGAAAGGCAATTTTCAGGGTCCCTTTTCATAGAAGGAAAATTTTTTTTTTCCTTTGGGAGAGCAGATTTGTCTTTGACCATCTTCTCTAGAGGGGGTCAATACTAGTGACCCCTGACATATTGGGAATGGCCCAGAACCCCTGGTAAAAATGGTGAATGTACTAGATTAGTTTGTGTGTGTGCAGAAGGCACAATAATAATTTGGGTGGATTCAGGGGTTTCTCCCACATCTTGCATATGTGCGGAACACTCAAGAACCTCATCTGGAAATGGAAAGCGTCCTTGAGCTCCTGATGTACTTGTAGAAAATTTTGTTCTTGCTTGGGGATGTGTTAGTATTGTGAGGCTCCCTTGTGGAACTACAATTGCATTTAATCCTCTTTAGACTGTAAGAGATGATCTAAGCCCATTTTTTAATGATGAAGGACTTTCATTTTCTTCCTGATCTAATGGACAAGGTCTGAAATCACCTTGGTCAGCAAGCTCAGGTATCAAGCTCACTTTACTGAAAGCAGATTACATAGGGAACTTTGTGGGAATTGGAAATACCTTTGTTTGTCTTTGTGAGAAGACTTACTTATCTGCCATGGTTTGGCAGCTGTCAAATGTGTTAAACTCTCTTGGGACCAGTGGTCTGACTTAATCTATTTGAGAATTGTTAAAGGAGCATCATAATTGGAAAGTGAAAGGTGTGCTGAGAAGACTGTGCTCTCACGTCCTGCTTGCACCAGGAGAGCACCCTCTAATGGGAGGCCATCTGTGTTGTAGGAATGTCTGTTAGAACCATGTTAACTGAATAAGAAAGGCTGATTTAGAACCTTGCACCTCAGAAACTTTGGGGGCTAAACAATCACTTGGACATTGTGCTATAGAAGAACAAGTGATAAAATTTGAATACAGTGTATGGAATACATGGAATGATATTACAGATATTATTCTGTATTTTAAACATGACTTATCCTAGAAAAATTTATGACAATTGTGAGCCATCCTGGATGCTGAAAGGCATCTTTAAATGACTAAAAATACCCACTACAATATAATTATTGTACAATTAATATTTTAAGTATTGTTTGGAGAATAAGAAAAAACAATAGTCTCCATACGGTACAGTTGCCAGTTGCATTCCAAATACTCTCATCTCTGTGTGACTAAGTGCATCGATTGAGAACACAGATGCTGTTGTACTTGTGAATATACCACATATGGACTTAAACAATTTCTTTTCCTCTCACATTTTACATGTTGAGTCTCTAGATCATTTATATATTTGGGTTGCTTTTGAAAGATCATATAATTCTCCTGAAGGCACAATAGGCTAATGGCTCATATCAGTGGCTCCGCATGGGCCATTCACTTTCATTCCAATGGCACAGCTGGAACAATGTTGCACAGTATGATTTTTGAAAACCTTAGTCAAGTTGATTCTTTCAAATGTCAGGCTGTAGAGCTGTTAATACACTGAGAAAGTGTAAAATTGAGGATATATATGAAGATACCATTTTACTAACCGAAACTTGATTTGGTTGTTACACATCCTGCCAGTGTTTTGTGCAGTTTTTTGATCTTGCTGGTTGAACGGCATTTGTTTGCTTGTTTGTTTGTTTGTGTACTTAGTTTTATTTTGGGAATGATTTCTGTTTCCGTTTGGCTACACAGCCAATAAGCCTGGCATCATTCAGACCCACAGGGGCACTTTACTTTCATCTAATTATTTCCCTGTAACATTACCTTAGTGCTTTGCTGCATTGTTTGTTTTTGGAATTTCAAAATTCTTAATTACCCACTTTCTTTTTTGGACCCAAATATATTCCAATAATTCTAATTTTAGAGACATCTGCTCCCAGGTAATCCTTTCTTTTCCTACAACATTGGGTAAATTCTGTTCTTGACTAATTCTGTATTCACAGTGGTTATCCCCGTACTAGTACAAGTCATAACTTCTATCTCGCTTAAATAAACTTCCTGTTGCTATTTAAAGGCTCCCAGAGATGGTGTATTCTTGTTTTCAGAACTCTCTGACAAGAAAAATGCCAGGAAGGCACCTGGGTGATCATCTAGACAGGTCCAGTACTGGAAAAAAAAATGAAATCCAGGGGCTTACTAAATATCCAAACCAGACTTTGTTTAACTGACTTCCAGTCTCAGGCTTCTCCCAACCTAAATTAATAAAGTTACAAATGTGGTTGTTGACAAGGCTTGGTCTTCTCTGTCTTTCCAGTGCATCCAGTTGTTTATTCATGCAAAGGAATGAACTTGGTAATCATCAAGACAACAGTGAAAAATTCTTTTAAAAACATGCAATATAATAAAAAACCATATGTATGTGAATATGTATATGAATAAAAGCATATGCATGAAAGTGCTGTAGTGAATCTGATTTCTTTGTAGTCTGACAAAGAAAAAGAATAACTTTGAAAAGCTTGAGAAAATAATATTAATCACTGAAGTAAATGCTACAATATATACTAATTAGTTGTTTTAATTTTTAAATATACTATGAAAAAAGTTATTTAATCTGAACAGCTTTATAATGTTGGTATTAATGATATTATTTAGGAGAGAGTCACAAGTGTGGAAAATAATTCACAGAAATCTTAGTCAATCATAAGTCTAGTAATGTCATACATGTAAGTATAACTCCTACCCAGTTTACCTTGATAGATTATGTGAGGTAAACATAGTCACTATAACTGAAATTGATAAACCCATTTAGTGTTGACATTAGAATTGCCAAGTTAATTCTCAAAAGGTATATATTATCTGAATTGATACTAATAATTTTCTGTCCGTTAACCCTGCTGCAAGTTCTTCATGCCTAGCAGTATTATTCTTGTATGTAAAATTAGTCTCTTCAAAGACTGTAAAAGACCAACTGGAAATTCAGATAAGCCAACCAAAATTATGATATTTACTAGCATGGGGATAAGACTGTGAATACATAAATAGTCAAGAACAGAATTTACCACAGAATAAAGTAAAATAATGGATTTCCTGGAAGCAGATAGATTCCTTTAAATGAAAATTATTTGCATATATTGGTATTAAAAAAGAAAGTGAATGATTAACATTTGGAAAATACAAGGAGAAAGAATGTTGCAGAGCACTAAAGGAATTGCACAGTATTTTAATTAGATAATAGAAAAGTGCTTATGTTCTTCTAAACTACACACGGCTTATTGGCTGTGTAGCCAGAGGGAAACAAAAATTATTCACAAAATAAATCAAATAAAGCAGAAAAACAAACAAAGCCCTTTCAACCAACAAGATCAAAATTCTGCTTAAATATACTGACAAGGTGTGTGAATACCAAATCAAGTTTCTCTTTCAGTAAAACGGTATCTTCATACAGATCTTCAAACTTACACATGCTCACTGTACCAATTGCTCTACAAACATGACCTTTCAAAGAATCACCTTGACTAAGGGTTTCAAAAATTATTCTGTGCAACTATGCTCCAGCTGTGTCATTGGAATGAAAGCAAATAGCCCAAGTAGAACCAAGATGAGCCAGTAGCCTATTGTACCTTCAGGAGAATTATGTGCTCTTCCAAAAACAATCCAAATACATAAATGTTATAAGAACTCAACAAGTACACTGTGACAGGCAAAGCAATTACTTAAGGTGCTACATTCAAGAGTCCAACTGCATCTATGTTCTGAATCTACACACTTAGTCAGGCACAGATAAAAGTATCAACTTGCATCTATACTCCAAGTAAACTAATATTTTGTCTTTATTTTCCAAACAATACCTTTAATAGTATATAATTTGCACAATAACAATATTGCAATATATATTATTTAGTCATTCAGTAATGTCTTTCAGCATCCAGAAAGACTAAGAGTTGTCATAAATTTTTCTAGAATATGTCTTCTTTACAATACAGAATAATATCTGTAATATCATTCCATACATTTTACGTTCTATTCAAATTCTATCACTTCTTCTTTCCATAGCACAATACCAAAGTGATTGTCTACTCCCCACAGTCTCTGAGGAGCAGGGTTCTGGATCAGCATTTTCCATTCAGTTACGAGGCTCCAATAGACATCTCTGCAACACTGATGGCCTCCAGTTAGAGGGTAATATACTGGAGCAAGAAGGACTTGAGAGCACAGTCTTTTCAGCATCCTTTGCCCTTTCCAATCATGATGCTTCTTTAACAATTCTTTGTCATGGCCACTGACAGTGGCACCAGACCAGGTAGCACTCTGGATTCTAAGGTAAAGGGTCCTCAGTGTCCCTCCACATTCAGAATGCTTGGATGATTGCCCTGCTACTGCAAGCACAGCTGCCAGGTGAGACACCTTGAGAGAGGCCCATGCAAGTCCAAACAGACACTCTGGAGCTTTACTTGATTCTATAGAACAATGGTCATTCTAGTTCTCTGCCCTTTGCCTCCCAGATGTGTCCACAGTTGTCGGGATAGAAATCTTCTCTCAAATGGTCCTGCTTAACTGCTTTTTTCTGTAATTTACCATTGGCAAGTACATTCACTGTCTCTTCAAGCAATGGTAGCTTATTTACCATTTCTGCTGTCAATTTTGTTAAAGACTGAAAATGATCAGACATGTGAAAAAAGGCCAGCGAGCCTGAACACGGACTTTAACCTCTGACCATAGACCTCCGGTTTCTCAGCCTCCATGGCCTGAGACTCCTTACATTATCTGCCATCCAAATATTTACATTCTACCCCAAAGGGGCAAGCAGTTGCTGAGTTCCCAGACTACATGTCCTGGAGAGCCCCTTCAGTGTCCCACAATGGGGGAAGCATTTGACTAGCAAAGACATGAGGGACTTTGCACCTCATGGTCTCATTAGACCGACTTTTCACAAGTTCAGGTGTCCAAAGATTCAAAAAACTGGATGCTAAGTTACAGAACAGCTACAAAGGAACTCTGGCAAATAGTGAAGCAGTTTTTCATGCCCTAAAACGGCACCTTCTATTGGATTCACTGGGCAGGCACTTTATAATTTACAGTTGGTACTGAGCATCCAATTGTAGCTTAGAGCTCATGGCAGTGGACAACCCATGATTAGTCTACATTCAGGCCCAAGAACACATGAGAAGGACCCTATGTCCACCACTGCGTAGATGGTCAAGATCTAAAATTTTATTGGCACAAAATGCTAAGTTAGAACCAAAGGGGACTTTGGCAACAAAAGTCATTGAAATAATTGTTGATATTTGGCTATACCAAATCAAGTTTCTCTGTCAGTAAAATGGTATCTTCATACATATCTTCAATCTTACACATGCTGACTGTACCAACTGCTGTACAAACATGACCTTTCAAAGAATCACCTTGATTAAGGGTTTCAAAAATTGTTCTGTGCAACTATGCTCCAGCTGTGTCATTGGAATGAAAGCAAATGGCCCAAGTAGAACCACCAAGATGAGCCAGTAGCCTATTGTGCCTTCAGGCTATACCAAATATCAAGATCACTGTCTTACCTAAGCATCAGCGACATTTCTATAGCAGCTGATGGTAGCATATACAGAGATCCACAGCCAAGCATTTAGGAGAGATCAGGAGATTGAGTAGATGATGAGGAAGTGTTGTAGGAACCAGAGGGTCAAGGACACCAGAAGAGGACAGCCCACAGCATTAACATTTCTTTTCTGCCAAAGGTTAAATTTTATATACTTTTTTGAATAATATTACCTCATACCTTTCAGCATTATTTCATGCATGGTCAACTCAATTCCTTATGCATTGGGACAAATAAGTCCTAAGCTACTCTAAGTAAGAGAGACTTTTAACCCACTTTTAACCCACGTGGCTAAAAAAATACGCTTATGACACAAGGGAATTCATACTACACTGATTTATGTTTCCAGAACCCACAACTCATGTTATGTGTCTTTATGCTGATAATCAGTCATAGTGGAAAATTCACCCTTCATACCAACCCCTAAGTAGCTGATGATAGATTTGAGATTACAGAAAGAATGCTATGAGACAGGTATATGTACTTTAATATTGCTCCCAGCCTGCAATGGACTTTCCAAACTTATGTCTATTCTAGATTATGAGAATGAATAGAAGCCGAGTGGTATTGTGGATGTTACTGGTCACAAGGAATTACTTAATATGTCTCCACTTAACAAATTAATCTGAAATGTTTTCATTTTGTTCAAGAGGGTTTGCTCCTGGCTCTTTGGCCTTCTCTGTCTGACACAACCCCTCTAGTGCCTAGCACAAGAGACTTTCTACTTCTCCTCAAAAAGGATTTATTTTTCCACTTTCTAAACAAACAGGATGGGTTCCTAAATTCTTCCTGACTTGAAATGCCCTTGGAAGATTCCATATTTCTCCAAGGCTGTCCTCTCTGGTTAGAAGTCCATGAAATACAAGCTGGTCCAGAAAATCAAGTATAGCCTTGAGTCCAATTACCCATAATGGTGTCGTTTCATCTACACACAGATCTGAGTAGCTGAACCCAAAACTGAAGAGTTAGTCTTGTTTGGCATAGCTATCCAACCTGTGCACAAATAATGCAATTGCTGCCTGGATTCTCAAAGTTTCTACTAATAATATGAACATCCTAAGCTGTAAGGAACTGTAGACAGGGAACACCCCATTCATGTTAAAGGTATTAGAAAATTATGGATACAAGGCACACATCTGAACAAAATCAAAGCAGTACACAGAGCAACCCAATAGCCAAAGCCAATCTAAATGGACAGGAACTTAAAGCAATTCTAGTAAAATCCTGGACAAGACAAGGCTGTCTACTCTCTCCCAATCTATTCAATATAGTACTTGAATTATAGCCAGAACAATAAGACAACTAGAAGAGATCAAGGGGATACAATTTGGACAGGAAGTCAAAGTATTGCTGTTCACAGATGATATGATAGGATACACAAATGACCCCCAAAATTCTACCAGAGAACTGCAGGTGAGAAACTCCAACACTGTGGGTAGACACACAATTTGTTCAATGAAATTAGTAGCCTTCCTTTATATAAATGATAATCTGGCAAAGAAAGAAATCAGGGAAATAATACCCTTCAGAATAGCCACAAATAATATAAAATATCTTGGTAAAACTCTAACCAAGCAAGTAAAAGACAAGAACTCCAAGTCTCTGAAAAAAGAAATTGAAGAAAACATAAGAAGATTGAAGGATCTTTCATGCTCATGGATAGGTACAATTAACATAGTGAAAATGGCTATCTTACCAAAAGAAATCTACAGATTCAGTGTAATCCCCATAAAATTCCAACAATTTTTTACAGACCTTGAAAGAACAATTCTCAACCTCATATGGAAAAAAATAATAAACTTAGGCTAACCAAAACAATCCTGAACCAAAAAAGAACTGGGGGAATCACCATCCCTGACCTCAAGCTGTACTACAGAACAACAGTGATAAAAAAATGCATAGTATTGATTCATAAGCAGACATGTTGATCGATGGAATTGAATTGAAGACCCCGAAATAAACCCACTCACCAATGGACATGTGAATTTTGACAAAGAATGCAAAACCATACAATGAAAGAATAGAAAGCATCTTTAACAACTGGTGCTGGTTGAACTCGATGCGTAGAATAAAAATAGATTTATATTTATCACCCTAAACAAAACTCAAGTCCAAGTTCATGCAGGACCTAACTAACAACAGATACACTAAATCTCATAGAAGAGAACGTGGGAAATACCCTCGAACTCCTTGGCACAGTGGAAAATTGAAGATCAGATCTGATCAGATCTTCAATGTCTCAGGCTCTGAGATCAACAAATGTTAAATGGGACCTCATGTAACTGAAAAGCTTCTGTAAGACAAAGGACACTGTCAATAGGACAAAATGGCAGCCTACAGATTGGATAAGGATCTTGACCAACTTTGCATCTGATAGAGGCTTAATATTCAAAGTTTATAAAGAACTCAAGAAATTAGCCACCAACAAGCCAAATAACCCAGTTAAAAATAGAATCTGAAATATTTCACATCTTTAGTCATCAGGGAAATGCAAATCCAAACAACTCTGAGATTCTATCTTGTATACACCAGAATGGGTAAGATTAAAACCTCAAGTGAAAGCACATGCTGGCAAGAAAGATGTATGTGTATTTGGTATTTTTCACTGCTTTTGTTTTTGACTTACTCTAAAGGGTTTGAGCCAGAAATTCTGTTGAGATATATCCTATCAAAAGAATTTTTCTTTGATAACATTTTTCTCTGTGAAGGTTTAACATCTTCTTTTGCAACAATTTTATGAATAGCAGCATGAGCTTTGTATTAGGTAAGAAACTCTGAATGTTTTTGGTAGAGTCAATAGGATTGCATTCTAGAAAAATATTATGTACATAGTTTGGTGGTAGAGTACTTGCTTGAATTATGATAAGCTCTTGGTTTGATTGTCAAGCTATGTCCCACCTAATAACTCTTCAGGTGCTTCACTTAGCATGTAGAGCTGCTATGGGACACAAGGAGCTCTAACATCTGTGCTTTGTGGCTGTTCTGCCACTGGCAGCCTTTGTGTCACTTTTTATGTAACTTTCTTCAAGAATTGAGGAATTTTAACCTTGAGTTCTAATGAACTGATTTTAATATTGAGTTCATGTTTTTATTCCTCTGAGATGTCCCTAGAGTCCAACTTAGAAAATACCTATAAGATGCCAAATGAGAGATAGAATTAATGGCATTAGAGACTGAGGTAAGAGTATCATGAGCACAAGGCCAGTTCCACAACTGAAAATAAATGGCAACTGAAGGGATTGGGTTTAATTTACATGGAAATTGAAGAAATCTCTGAGTGGGAAGCATGCATTTATGTCCATAGATGACCCTATGCTTTTTACATAAGTGCTTTAGTATGGAGAGAGGCAAGATATGGGGTTAGAAGATGTTCTGCTGTTGTTCTTTGTCATTTTCTCTATTTTCTTACAAGTGAATTATCAAAGATCCATTTTCAGCTTCTCATTACCGACTTAGGTAAGATCTGAAACTCCTTTCATTTGGAAAAGTCTTAATATTGGAATAATATAATTAATATAATATAATATAATATAATATAATATAATATAATATTAACTAAGGAATGGGAGCTAAGAAGAACAATATGGTAGAGGTGGAAAAGTGTCCATTAGTTGAGCTTGGAAAGAAAGAGTGAACATATAACCCAGTTTGCCCCCTTTTGCACAGAACACATGAGCACCTAAAATGGGGTAGAATTGGGAAGTAAAAGGCAAGAGTCAACTTTCTCTGCATAAACATTTAACTACTAGAGACATTCACAGATATCATTCTGGTCATTGTGTCTTTAGATGTAATGGCCTATTCTTATGATGACAGTACAAAATGACCACCGAGGCTCTTGGTAAGGTCTTGGTTAGAGTGAAGAGTAGTAAATGCTTGGAAGCCAACCAATAGTTTGGGGATATATGGGAAGGCAAGTGTAGAATCAATATCATGATGGAATGTACTTTCATACTTTTGTTTAGCTTCACCATTGTCTAGAATCTTGGAATTCAAGGTAGTGTCACTCTTTGCTGTAGACAAGGGAGTCTCAGATATTTAAGCCCTGTATTTCTGTTATTGCTGTCAAGGGACAAGGCTTTCTGCATGATGAACGACATTCCCTCATTTTTCCAACTTAAGACGTTTGTGTGTTGTGTCTACAGACATGCTGTCAGCACATTTACGGATTTTGATGACTTTCAAGATCATGATCAGTTGCAAATAGGTTATTGGACATAAATGTAACTGCTACAGGGCATCACAGTGTTTTGGTGATAGCTAAGAGAACCAGAAACAGAAGAAACATGGGGTTTTCTGCTTATTCCCAAAGAACTACAAAGGTTACAGATGGAATTTAAAGTGATGTAAGGAATGTGGGTCAGAGACAGTGTGTGACAGGTTCTGCTGCATTTGATAGCATCCTATCAGCTGGACTACACTAGAAAGTGAAAAGCTATGACAGTGAGTTAGGCACAAGTGGCACCACTTGCCATACTAAACCTGATTTTAGGAAATTAGCTGAAAAATCTGGATTTCATTCCCCTATATGTGAAAAGAGGAAGGTATTATATCAATAGGACTGGTGGCAGGTGCCTTCATTATTGCTAAGTTACTGTACCTCAAGATGAGTGAATGCAGTTATGAGCTTTAATGTTTGAAGAAAATTAGATTGGAAATAAAATGGAAGTTTCTAGAGTTGGTTTGATAGAGTTTAACATCATTTTGGTCTACTAGAGAATTGTAAATATCTTAGTCTTTCTCACTGATTAAATGCTTTTCAATAAGTCTTATATGAATCACAGAAGATGACTTCATTGAAGTATATGAAATGATATCCTGAATTTTCGCTACAAATGTAAAAAAAAAAATCTGGAATCATACTGATATTTGATAGACTATTTTTATTTACTTAAGCAGAGGTTTATAAAAAATATGTGTATGTTTCTCTCAGTCAAAAGAATTGATCCTTGAGAATGTCCAGAAAATTTTGTAATTTTGTATGGTGATTATCTTCTGCAATAACATTGTAAGTATGTAGACGTTTAAAAAACTACAGGAAGTAGAGTAATATTCAAAGATGTATCCACGCCCGTATTCTGCTTTTCTCCAGATTCTTTCTACTTTTCTTTCTAATTCATTGTAAACATTTTAGAAACTTTCTGGCCATTATTGCCTGTTGAGTCTATAGCGTTCTCCTGGAAGCCATAGAGTTCATCTGGAAGAATAACAACATCTTCCTGGGATTCAGGCTACCCTAGAGCAACAACAGGTCTCCCTGTGTCAGAGAGCACTGATTAGTAACCATTGTCTTCCAATTCAAGGAGCAAAGAGGGAAATCTCTGTCTCTCTTTTTCTCTGTCTCTCTGTCTCTGTCTCTGTCTCTCTCTCTCTCTCTCTCTCTCTCTCTCTCTCTCTCTCTCTCTCTCTCTCTCTAAGTGAGTGTGTGTGTGTGTGTGTGTGTAAACTGGTATGTCATATTCTCTCTCTCTCTCTCTCTCTAAAACTTTAATTATTCAAAACCTATTTTAGTGATGGTTCTTAAAAGATTAACCACCTTTGTAGCCCACCACCCATCAGAGGTACTGGGAAAGAAAGGATAAGGGAGAACTGGACCTGTTTAGAAAGGTTCTTTGGAGCAAATCACGTCTGTGTTGTCTGGAATCCAGAAGTTCGGTTTACAGGTTAGCAGCCATTGGCAGATCAATTCACTCACAAACACTTCAGGGATATACCAGAAATTCAGTTCCTTGGAGTCAGGATAGCCAACGCAAATCAGTAGCTGTGGCACTACCTAGCAGTAACATCCTGGTCTCAGCCTTGACCTGAGTCAGCAGGAAGGACCAAGAGGAAAGCCAGTTCATTGCTTTGCTTCTCTCAGGGTTCACAAGCTAAGTCCATGGAAGACCCGAGACCACAGGCATTGCAGAGCTAGCTTTATAAGCAAGCCAAGCTCAGCCTCCATCAGTGTCTGTAGAGTCCTATTCATACCCTCCAAACATCACATGTCCTTCACGGACCTTGCCTCAGCCACTGTATTGCCTCAGCACATGTGTTTGTCTCAACTGACTTCACTCTGCCAATCAGCTCAAGTCTGCAGAAGTGGCAAGAAACTTCAGCACACCGCCAGAAGTTTTTTGGTGCATTTCTCTCTATGGAGTCCTGACAAATGCAATGTAAGCTATGCAATGTAAGGTGGATCAACACCTGTGTGTCCTTATCAAATATTCTTTCATATGCTTGCTTTAGCAGAATATCCTTTCTCCTGTGTCTGCTTCAGAGAAATGTTCCTTCACAAGTCTGCCTTAGACTTTTTCCTGTGTCCACATTAAGGAAACATTCTTGCATGTTTTTGCTCCAGCAAAACTCCATCCAACAAGCCTTAAATTTCCACCTCTCTCTCTCTCTCTCTCTCTCTCTCTCTCTCTCTCTCTCTCTCTCTCTCTCTCTCTCTCTCTCTCTCTTGCTCATTGGCACTACCAAGAATCTTTATGTCATTTTCATCTTTGTTCTCTCAGTTTTACTCAGATAATCTGATTGTTGTATTGTCTTTTAATACCTCTGTTCTTAGCTTTTTTATGTCTCCCTTGGCAGATGAACAATTTTTTCAGTGTGTTCTCCTTCAGCTGTACTCCAGGTTCCTTGTGTAGCACATCATGGGTGAATACTTCAGGTAGTGTTTTCTGGCCAATATCCTTCGTGGATTTGTATCCAACTTGGTGCCAGCAAAAATCCAGAAAAATGTTTGTCTTCTCAACTTCTCCTTTCATTACTACTACTCTTTGGTTTGGAAGGGGAGAGAGTATCATGGGTGCAGGTCACTACACCTAGAGGGTCATATGTTACTCATTATGAGGACACAGAACTCATTTTGATAATGCAACTCTGTAGCCAGACACAAGGCATCACCAATTGATAATATAACTTATCCAGCTCGCTTTCTCTATAGACTACTGGCTATAGACTACTGGCTCATTCATTCTTCTTACAAAACCTCTCTGCACAGCCATGACTTTCCTTCACTTTCTATTCAGAGATAAGTGTTTCTTCTTGCCATATCTTTGTGATTTTAGAGTGCTACGGACACTCTCCAAGTTACACCCTCTGAAAAGCTGCTGCAACTCTAGCTACTTTATGTATATTAAAGATTAAGTAGAGAATTTAAACTCATTAAGAAGAAGAAATTCAGCAAACTTCACCCAACCATAGAAAGGAAGAGTTTAAAAGTCAAGCCAAGTACAAATGATTCCAAACACAGGCAAATAACAGATTCTTGACTAACATAATCAGTAGCCTCTGTATTGATTAAAAACACAGAAAATGTTCTGTGGTGAAGCTCAGTGTTAGAGCACTTGCCCAGCACATGTGAGTGTCTGAATCTCACCCATTGCACTCCAGAATATACCAGTGTTACAAATGTTGTGCTTCTCCCCGAAATGAATGTAATCTGGGAAAGAGAACAAAGGGAGCTTTTGGACTCCTGGTCCTGAGATATTATGAAGTATGGCTAGCCACAAGGGTAGATGTTTCCCACAGAAAACTCAATTTCATCAATCTTTAGAACAAACCAACGGAGAAGAGTTTAAGGATAGATTTGAATTTACATAGAATTTAGAGATCATGAGCCATCAGCCATGTAATTTATGTTGAATTTATGCCCTTTATAGTGAGATGCTTTTCTACTTGCATAGATTCGAGTGCAGTGGTCACAGTCCTGTGTTCTGTGTCTACTCACATATATTCTCCCACTTGCAGCTACCTAGAGTGAGACCTAGTTTGCATTGAGCTTTAGTCCAGAGAAAGTAGAAGACTCAATATGATCTGCCTCATCTCAAAATAAGTGGGGCCACTGATTATTCCCAAGATGTACTTAGTTTGACTCTAATTCAGGATCACACTTTTGGCATCAGGTAATACTGAAAATTTTGTTTCAGCAGGTGTTTACAAAAGTTCTATGCCTTAGACATACTCCAGCTATGGCCCCTGCCATATGTGTGTCACGAATGGTAGTGGTAGGAGCTCAGATGTGATCAGCAGATTACTTGTTTTAGAGAAGGTTGTTATTGTTATGGAGTCAGGGTAGAGGGGCAAACTTGAAGTTTGAAACTGATTAATTTGATGATTTTTTTGACTTTGAAATTTGTTGCAAACACTCACCATTGGCATAATGGAAAACATACAAGTGATTCTTTACTACAGAAAGTCAGTAATGAATTAATTCTAGTTACATATGGTTTAATAAGTAAAGCTATTTTTATATGCAAATATGGACGTATACATTTATGTTTTTACTTCTTTGGTAAATATATATCTGTGTGTGCATTTTTTCATGTGTGCACATGTGTACACAAAATTAATTGAGTCCAAAGATTATTAGTCATCATTTGATCTCCACCTCATTTGTTTAGATATTTTATTTACACTTCATATGTCATCCCCTATCCCCATTCCCCACCTCCCCCAACACCTCTTAGGAAACCTTTATCCCATGCCCCCTTTTCCTTTCTGCATTTATACATTTATTTTAAAATAATGTTAATCATAGGCTTTATAAGTTTGGAATTGTTCAATCAGAGGTGTAACCCACTGACCAACCTAGATATAACAACTATCTTTGACTGGTGGAGATACATGAATATCTGCCTCCCTGTCTCCCCCCTGTTTCTCTCTTTCATCACCTAGCTTCTCCTCTCCTTCCTCTTCTTCTCTTCTTACTCCTTTTCTTCCTCTCAGTACTCCTCCTACCTTGGCTCCTCCTACACATCACCCTTCCTGTTAAAATAAAACTTTTCTCTCAAAATACAATTAGAGCATAATTATGCCATTTTGTACCAGTGAGGTACAGGATAGTCTTAATACCCAGTCCATCCTTTTGTTGACTAACCAGCTCCTCTGTCATGTATTCTAACTAAAACATTTAGTTCTGAACCTGGCTTTAGGATGAATGTCAGCTGATGACCATCCACTCAAATCTTTTCTCTTAAGGTCAATAGCTATATGTTTTCAACCCCATCAGAAATCCAGAATGACTGAGTTAACTATAATTGTGGGAAGCACAAATCATAGTTTCTAAAACTTAGCCAATTTATAGAGACCTCTGAACACCTGGACACATATTCTACTTCAGAACGTTGGAGCAACTGTTCTTCTGCCTTCTGGCCCAGGATCATCTGACAGACCTTAGTGCTGCAGAATTATTAAGGGCTGATTACTCTGAACTTAGAGCTCACTAATTGCCTAGGTTGGCCAATACTATTCAGATATTTACTAAGACCCTAGAGCAGTGTGAGCATTAAATCTGCAGATCTTCATACCTGGACATTTCATGTGGGTTTTCTGGATCTGAACTTAGGTCCTCAGGCTCATGCATGGCAAACAGTTTACTAACAGAGCCATCTGATCAGCACCTATATAAGTTTTCTTTTTTAAAAACCACACTTTAAAGTCACTAAGAACAAAGGGTTGAATATGCAACTTTGGAGAAAATTTTGCCAGGCATACAAGGCCCTAAGTTTAATTCCTAGCATTGCTAACCAACAAATAAACAGATACATAACGTAAATGTGAACAAAACCAGCCCATTCTTAAAGAGAAGAATGATTTGTACTGTTGACAGTTTTGACACTTGCATGTATCTTCCGTGATAAATTTGATATCACAGATTATTGTCTACTCTTTGGGAAAGAAATGTGTTACGGTAATGTGATTTCACAGTAAATTATTTTTATAGGAACCTGCTTACCCTAGGATATAGAAAAATAGTAAGTATAATCTCGGCCTTTCTTTTAATGGCATGAGCCTGAGAATTATAACCCTTCTTATTATAAAGATTTATTTTATATATAGCTCTGTTACAGTATTTTCACTTCTGTTACATCATATTTTACATGTCTTTATTCTTGTCCACCAGCCTGAGTACTGGAGCTTTATGACAAGCCTTGATATCTAGTACGTAAAGACCCATTCTTTTTTACATTCTTGTTCTTATATTATTATAGGGACTTGGGGCTCTTTATTTTCCACAGCTAGTTGAACGGCAAGGACTTTCTGAATTAATCATAAAATATCGAGCTGTTGTTATGGTTCATTTGGGTTCCATCTCAGCCATGCAGGAGTTGTGTATGATGGCAGAGACCTCTAATTCAGGTACCTGTGAGCTGGATGCAGGAGGATCTAGAGCTTACGGTCAATTCTTGGGAGTTGAGGGAGCAGCTAATTTAAATGTCATTCATATGATAGGTCAAAGAAAACAAATAAAACAAAAATTTAAAAATTAAAATATCCACAGTAATCTGACGTGGGGAGCCAACAGAAGGCGGCTATCATCCTTGCAGCCATCTTGAGCCATATACCCTGACAAGAGACTTGTTTTCAACAGAGTACAACAGCTGAGCACATTCTGATAACATCTTATTTTATATACCCAGGATATTCCCTTGGGTGTGTGTGACTTAAAGGTGTGACTTAAAGGCATGACTTAAGAAGTGATACTTATAAAAGTTGAGAGGCAGACAGAAGAAGGGACTGGAAACGTGGAACTTGGAGGCACTAGGGACTAGGAACTAGACTTGGAACTTGGACTAGGAACAAGGGACTTGGAAAGTGAGAAGAGGAGAGACTTCAGAATAAATGGGACTGAATCAAACTGTCCTCTCTCTCTCTCTCTCTCTCTCTCTCTCTCTCTCTCTCTCTCTCTCTCTCTCTCTCTGAACCCTGACCCATGGACTGGAGCAGCAATATGAGCCAGGACAATTTAGCCCCATATGCTTGGGGCAGTGTGTGCTCTAACTATTTTGGCCCCCATGCTTTTGGCAGTGTGGGTTCCAACATTTGGCAGAGAGGTACCTGAAACTTTGGTGCCCAAAGTGGGGCAATGAGAATGAGAGACCCAGTGAGTGACATTACTGGAAGAAGGATCTGCCGAAAATTCAGATGTGAAACAAGGGTGATCACTGAGAATCCGCCATGTTGAGGAAGGTAAGTCATGATAATAAAAATGCAGCAAGAAATAAGTCAGCCTGAACTCAAATCTCTGTTTTTATTTTGCTGTTTACTCCTCACGGGTGCTAATTGTCTGCTTTTGCTTCATTCCTTAAATGCTATCTTTCATGTTCAAAATAAAAAGAAACATATTTATCCCAAATTAGAATCTAAAATACAACCAAAGGTTGATGACGATTTGTCAGAGCCAGGTTGTGCTGATAAATTAATGACAAAAGCAGGGAGGATTTTTGGTAATGTAGAGGCAGGAGTAGATTATGTGAACCAAATTGCATATGAAAATGCCAATCCTACCTGCCAAGTGACCATTAGACCCTACAGGAAAATGACAGACTTTATTGGGTATATCAGACCCTGTTCTGAAATAGGTCTCCCCTACCAACAGGGATTAGCTATGGTGGCTGCCATGAAAGGACAATCAGTAAGAGGTTTTTTTGGCTAGTAGAAATCAAAAGGCCTGTTTTAAATGTGGCAAGCATAGACACTTTGCAAGAGATTCTGCAGAAAATCAGTTAACCCAGAGACAGCCCAGAAAACAGCCTGGGCTATGCCCACTTTGCAACTGTGGAAGGCATTGGGCTAGTGAATGTAGGTCCAAAAGGAAACACCCTTTCTCATAATCAGGGAAACGGAAACAGAGGCCAGTTCCAGTCCCTGAACCAACACAAGCCAAAACAGGCTTATGGAGCAGTCAGTTTTATACCAGCAAGCAACAATCCCTTTCAGAACTTAGTTGAGCCACACCAGAAGTGAAGGACTAGACCCCAGTTCTGCCACCCACACAGTATTAACCCCAAAAATGGGACATCAGGCCTTACACACTGGTTTGTATGGACTGCTCTATCCAAATGTGTTTGGCCTGAAAGTGGGAAGAAGTAGTGCTACAATTTACGGACTATAATTTTTTTCCTGGAGTCATAGACAATGAGAATCAAGGTGAGATTAAGGTAATAGCACAGGCAATTCAGAATATAGTCAGCATTCCTACAGGGAGGAGGATAGTTTAACTATTGTTACATCCATTCGTCCCTACTAATCACATATATAAGGATCCTAAGAGAGGGGATCAAGGCTTTGGTTCCTCTGATGCATATTGGGTACAGCCTATAGTTAAACAAAAACCTATGATGACACTATGGCTGGATGGAAAGGAATTCTGAGGCTTGGTTGACACAGGAGCTGATGTGAGTATTCTAAAACAAAGTGATTGGCCTGCCACTTGGCCTCTGACCCCAATCTTAACCAATCTAAGGGGTATTGGCCAAAGTCAAAATCCACAACAATGCTCTTAATTGCTGATGTGGAAAGATAAAGAAGGTAATACAGGGAATATACAACCCTATGTCATCCTGGGCCTCCCCATTAATCTCTGGGGCAGAGGTCTGTTATCCCAGTTGAGATGGATTATTTGCAGCCCTGATGAAGTAATCATGGCTCAAATGGTAAACTCTGGATTTTCCCCAGGGAAAGAATGAAGAAAACATGAGGAAGGGATTATTCATCCTGTTGAGGTCCATGGTAACACTGGAAGAAGGAGGCTTGGGGTTTTTTGAATGGGGGGCTACAAATAAAGCTGCACCCCTAGGGCATTGTGTAGACCCCATTACCTGGAAGGGGGACTCGCTCATCTGGGTGGATCATTAGTCCCTAACCACCAAAAATTTCAAACTGCTCTTTTGCTAGTGCAGGAGCAATTATAGGCAGGACATTTAGATGAGAGTAACTGTCCCTAGAATATCTTATATACACCAATATTTCTCATTAGGAAAAAGTCAGGAAAGTGGAGATTGTTGTAAGACTTAAGGGCTGTTAAAATGACCATCATTAGGATGGGAGCCTTACAACCTGAACTGCCCACACCGGTGGCCATATATTTAGGTTATTATAAAATAGTTATAAATTTAAAAGACTTTTTTTCCCATCCCATTGCATGCTAAGGACAGAAAACACTTTGCTTTCAGTGTTCCCACTATAAATTTTAGAGAACCTATGAAGAGATATCACTGGAAAGTCTTGCCTCCAGGTATGGCTAAGAGTCCAACCTTGTGCCAAAAGTTTGTGGCTTCCACTATAGAGGGTGCTAGAACCATGAGGAAGCAAATCTATATAATTCATTTCATGGATGATATTTTAATAGCAGGAAAAGATGGAAAACATGGACTCCAGTGCTTTGATGATCTTAGAACAGCTTTACAGACTGCAGGATTACCAATAGCACCAGCAAAGGTACAATTACAAGATCCATATTCTTATTTAGGATTTCAGATTAAAGGTCCACATATTACTAATAGTAAGGTCACCTTGAGGACTGATTCCCTTAAGACACTTAATGATTTTCAAAAATTATTGGGAGACATTAATTGGCTAAGATCATAATTGAAACTCATGACAGGAGAATTGAAGCCTCTGTTTGAGATTCTCAAAGGAGATCCTCACCATAAGTCTGATAGGGCTCTAACAGAGGAGGGTAGAATAGCCTTACCAAAGGTGAAAAGTGCTATTTCATAACAATTTGTAACTCATATTAATTATTCTAGGCCTTTATATTTCCTTATTTTTAACACTAAACAAACTCCTACTGCAGTTTTTTGGCAAAATGCACCCATATTATGGGTTCATCTTCCCTCATCCCCTAAGAAGCTTCTTTATCCATACTATGTTGCTGTAGCTGATATAATTATGTTGGGCAGAGATAATAGTCAAAAATATTTTGGAAAGGATCCTGATGTAATAGTACAACCCTATAGAAGGCATCAGGTTGATTGGCTTATTCAGAGTTCTGAAGTCTGGTCTATTGCATGTGTCTCATTTGCTGGTCAGATAGATAATCATTATCCACCAGATAAATTGATTCACTTTTGTAATCGCCATGCATTCATTTTTCCAACTCGGACTGAACATGCACCTTTCAAGGAAGCATTGTTAGTTTGCACTGATGGTTTCTCATCAGGAAAAGTTGCTTATGCCTTTCAAGATCAAGTAATATCCTTTGATACATCATCTCTGTCAGCTCACTTCATTGATTTACATGCTGTTATTGCCGTGTTTTATGCTTTTCCAAATCACACACATTAATATTTATACAGATAGCTCATATATAGCTCAAGCTATCCCTCTGGTAGAAACTGCTGCACAAATAAAGCATTCCTCAGAAGCAGCCAGTTTTTTTTACAGTGCCAACAATTAATTTTGAGGAGAAAGTTTAAATTCTTTATGGGACACCTGAGAGCCCACACTGGGCTACTAGGTCCTCTCTCTGAGGAAAACACCAAGGCAGATCTAGCTACTCATGTAACTGCAGTGCCTTTGTCAGATCTGCCATCTAACTTGGATCAGGCCATAAAGGCTCATGAGTTACATTACCTTGATTCTAAATCTTTACAAATTATGTTTAAAATTACCAGAGGACAAGCTAGACAAATTGTTAAGCAATGCCAATCATGTGTTACACTTTTACCAGTCCTCATTTGGGCATAAATCCAAAGGGACTGATACCAAACAGTCTCTGGCAAATGGATGTTACTCATTTTAATGAATTTGGATATCGAAAATATATACATGTATGTGTGGATACATACAATGGTTTCATGTATGTGACATTACAATCTGGAGAAACAAGCAAGCATGTAATCACTCATATGCTTGCTACAATTGCTGTTTTGGGTGTGCCTAAACAGATAAAGACTAACAATGTCCCAGGTTATACAAGCTCCAGTTTCCACCAATTCTGTGAGAAATTTTAAATACTACATAAAATGGTTATTCCATATAATCCACAGGGCCAAGTTATTGTAGAAAGGGTGCATCGAACCATTATATGTCAATTTGAAAAAAAATCAAAAAGGGGAATGGAACCCTACCATGGGATACCCCAGAAATATCCTTCATTGAGCCACCCAACCCTGACCAGCAGGAGTTAAAACAAGGAACAACCAGTTCCGGTTCCTTCTCACAGCAGTTTACTCAGGATGCTTAGCAGTTGCTAATCAAGATGGCAAGCCCGTGATCCCTTCCCAGGCACAGCTTATAAACCTTGCCAGGAGCCCATGAACTCATTCCAAGTGCACCATACAGCTGAGGTCTTTAAACAGTAAAACAAGCTATGTGGGATAAGCAATATATTTATCAGAGTGTGCTTCAGCTGTTATAGGCTTTTGAAAACCAAGTCTTTTATGAGGGTATATGGTTCCAGATGGCTTCAAAGTTGATCTAGCTGCTTTCTACTAAAGTTGGCTCCCAACAGGTCCCCTTTTTAAATCTTTTCAAAAGGGAAGGATGTGAAAACTTATGGAAACCGTGCCTGTGCTAGGTTGGAACAAAAGACCCGAGCCTGACTTAAGATGGTGAGGCCTCCCTTATTTTAGGGGCAAGGGTCTCGATATGCTCTCTTACCTGTCATTGGCTATCCGGCTTAACATGTAAGTTAGGGGTTAATCCTCATCAGTCTTGATGACAGAGGTTTTAGAGTCCACTACTTCCAGCCTGTAATAGTGGACCTGTATGGGTTTCATTTGTTATATGTTGCCTTACCAAAGACATCAGTTTGTTGAACAGCATGAACCTGAGAGACAAGAGACTTAATATCTAAACTGTTGATATAAAAGCAACACTCTTTAAGGCAACACACAACTTCCCCTGTTGGAGAAGTGAAAGGTCTAAGCCTTGTACCCACAAATTTATACCAATGAAATCCTTGAATTTGTATCAGCTTAGTAACAATTATACAGATAAAGACAGCCTAATATTTACCACCTCAGTCCCCAAGTCCAGGGAATTGGGGCACCAACCCTTCATTAACTTCTTCAAGCTGAACATGGGCATTGAGATATTAAAAGAGGGATGAGGGGAAGCATAAATTGATAAGCCTCTGACATCTGTCTTAACTGCATCCAGCTGGAAGTCCAGGTCATCAGTGAACATGCAGGTAATAAGAAGATTTATTCACCAAAGCTTTGTATTCTGTAATATATAAGCCTCAAAACAAATTTTAGTATCAAGATAATTGTTTTGACTCTCTGGAATCTAGTGTTCTGGAGGTCTACCTCTGTCATGTCTGATCCATATAATTCTGGAAGACATGACTACTACATTCATGACCTCTTCAGAAAACTCATAGAAAAAACTTCTTTTTTTTTCCAAATTAGACTTTCCTTTAGCCAGTAACCAGAAAAGCCTTTACATTGAGTTTTTATCCAGAAAAAATATAACTATACAACTCAGAATCATACCCATTTTGAAAGTTAAATCAATTAACATTATCTTTCTTGGACCCTTCATTACTTGGCCATCTTAATATCCTTCCCTGAAACTGAAACCTCATCCACGGCCTGTAAGAACTTTTCCAAAGTAGCCTTCTTAAGCTCTACTCCTTTCGCTTTTTCTACTTAAATTGTCCCAAAATTGGGAACTTTATAGAACTTGTCCCAAAACCTGTAGCTTTATAGTAACTTGTCCCAAAGCAGGAACTTTATAGTCTCTGAACCGAGAACATGTCCTTGTCCCATTTACCTGGGAACATTATAGTCTCTGAACCGAGAACTTATCCTTGTCCCATTTACCTGGGAACTTTACCAGCTAGTTGCCCTGACCGTGTTGGGTTCTGAAGTTCCTCAAACAGGGAAGTTGGCTCGCAACACTTTATCATATGCTCTTTATTTTAAATTTTTAAACTTTGGAATCTGAAGGAAAATCTGCTGTAGATAGATTCTGGCATCCTGATACCACAAAGAATTTTGCAACAGTCCTCTGGAAAGACTCATTAACTGGAACCTGGAATGGGCCAGATCCAGTGCTTATCTGGGGAAGAGGTTCTGTCTGTATATATACCCAAACTGTAGATGCCACATGCTGGCTTCCAGAGAGACTGATTAAACAAATAGACAACAATAACATACCTAGGGAGGAGAAACTGCCTGAGAAGCATAATTTTTTTCTGCAGGAAACATGAAGATGCTTCTCAATTGCCTTCAATCCTGACTTGGGAAGTCTTCAATGTGGAAGGAGACATCACCACCCATACCTCCAGGGTGTCTCTGTTGGACTCTTGGTTGCCCAACTTATGGTTTAGTGGGGAACATTGTTTTGACACAGGAAAAAACCAACAACCACAGTTACTATTGTTGTTTTTTGGGTTTGAGATTGAGTGGAGCAGTAATAATTATTTCTCTACTTGTTTTGTTAAGATCAAAGGTATGATCCCTTCTGTATTTCAATAGATTTAGATTCTGCTATACCACATTTGTAAACAGAATAGAAGGACTTATACTTTTTACTCTTCAGACAGAGGGAGTTATGTGTTGCCCTTTAAAAAAGAGTGTTGCTGTTGTACTAACTATTCAGGCAGTGTTTAGACTCTTGTCTCTAGGGTCCAGGCTGTTCCACAAACTGATGGCTTTTGTATGACAACAGATAGATACTAGTCAATTGAAACCCATACAGGTCCATTATTACAGGCTGGAAGTAGGGGATTTTCTAAAACCTTTGTCATCAAGACTAATGAGGATTAACCCCTAACTTATGCTCTAAGCCAGATAGTCAATGACTGGTAAGAGAACACTTCAAGACCCTTGCCCCTAAAACAGGAGGCCTCCCTATCCTAAGACAGGAGCTCAATCAATGGCTGTTGAATATCCAAAGATGGGAAAAGGAGGCTGGGTTCCTTTGTTCTGGCCTAAGGTAGGCACGGTTTCCGTAATTTTTCCTAGCCTTACCTTTTGAAAAACAATTTAAAAAGGGGGACCTGTGGTGAGCTGACAGAAAGGCAGCTATCATCTTTGCAGCCATCTTGAGCCACATGCCCTGACAAGACACTTGTTTCAACAGCCTACAACAGCTGAGCACACTCTGAAAACATCTTTTTATATATACTCAATATTTTCCCTTGGGTGTGTGTGACTTAAAGGTGTGACTTAACAGGTGAGACTTATAAAAGGTGAGAGGCAGACAGAAGAGGGGACTGGAAACTTCGAACTTGGAGGCACTAGGGACTAGGAACTTGAAACTTGGGACTTGGACTAGGAACAAGAAACTTGGAAAGAAAGAAGTGAGGCTTGAGAATAAACTGGACTGTATCATACTCTGTCTGGTCTGCATTCTTAGCATCTGCCCTCACTCTCTTGCTGAACCCTGATCCGAAGACTTGAGCAGCAATATGAGCCCAGACAATTAAGCCCCCAAAGCTTGGGGCAATGTGAGCATCTTCAGTCTTCTGCTGTGCTTAGACATGCAGGTCTAAGGCTAGGAAATTGAAATATCTCAGCCTTTGGAAGCAGCTAGTTTTCTAGGTCTTGTATATACATAGAAGGTAGGGGATTTCTTAGCTATGAACACAAACTAGCATTAGAGCTCTTAGCTGGCAACTGGGAACACTTCTTCCTCCTCAGGTCTATTCCTGCTTTTGTTGTTGTTCTTCTGCCTTTCTTTCTCCCATAGGCATTCTTAAACTGTTCAGCTATTGTTTCTGTAGCTGTAGCTGTGTGAACAGCTACCTTGCTGCTTTCATAGTTCAGTCTGCTGACACCTAAGCTGCCATTGCTGCTTTGCTGCCTGTTCTGTATATCTCCTTCATGTGATTGTTTATTCCTGAGTTACCATCATAGATTAGATTATAAATAGAAGGCAAGAAAATTTCCCTTGAGGGGGATGAAGAAATGGATTTCCTGTTAGGAATACGTCTTGCTGCAGTATATGACCTAGGTTTGGTTCCCAGAACTTATTTCATGGCTTACAACTATTTGTAATTCAAATTGCAGAAAATCCAACATAGTTTTCTGACCTCTGTAGGTTTCATACATGCACATGGTATACACACACACACAGACACACACACACACACAGACACACACACACACACAGACACACACACACATATATATATATATATATATATATATATATATATATATATATGTGAATATATATGAATATGAATATGAAAATATTGAGTATATATATTTGGGCCAAACATTTACATAAAATAGAAGTAAAAATATATAAAGATATAGATATATTTACAAGCATTCTTAAGAGAAATCTTTTATTGGGACTGGTGATACATACCAGGAAACAAAAGGCAGCAACTGGTGAATGTCTTCCTACAGACACCTTGAGCCCAACTGCTATGCCTTGTAGAACCAGTCACAGTCATCGAGGCTTATATTTTAGGCCAATCACAACCATGCCACTAACCACCAATCACATTCACTAAGGATTATGTTTAGACTAATCACAATGGTGAGTCTTAAGACCAATCATAGTAACATTAACTTTGTAATTTAGGTCAATCACAGCCTGGCTCTTAACAGCCACTACAGCCATTTAAATTTTTTTCTGACCAATCACAGCCTTGCCTTTTAGGACCAATCATAATCAGTGAGTCTTATATTCTCAACCAATCTCATAAGCAGTGTATGTTCTATAGTTGCCAGGATACAGTAAACATGAGACTACTTGACTTCAAGTGAGTGGAGAGGTAAGGTTGACTAAGATGGAGCTCTGTTTTAAGGGCAAAATCCTTAGATATTTCTTGTTTAATCTTGTCCCAATCATTGAAATAGGGATGGTGAACTCACCAACAGTAAACTGTGAATGTGATAATTTCATATTTCAGTTGTATCAGTTAATAGTTAATATAAAGCTGTATAGTTAACTCTCTGAGTTATCCAGGCTTAATTGTCTAACTTGGTCTTTAGGAAATAGCTTTTCTTTTCTTGAGGAATACTATTTATAGCACAGTTCACAATTTCTGGTACCTTCGATTGAAAAACAAAACAAAACAAAACAGACTGGCTGTATTTTTAAATACTGACCAGTTTTATCATGAGGGTCATACAGTACAACAACTACATAAAAGATGGTTAATAATAAGTGATGTTATAGATCATTAATTTAAAATGATGATAGATTATAAACAGATAATAAATTATAGAATATAGAATATAAAGGATTAGATAGTAGATAATAAATTGAAGAATTGAAGAGTATCCAAGAAGAAAGATGAACATTAGCTAATATATGATAGAGGAGAGATATGGGATAAAGGAAAAGAGATCTGATTATAGACACAGAATGTATAAAGTGTAGAAGAGAGAGAAAAGGATGATGTATGTAGAAGATCTAGAGGATAGATGATAAATAGATGGAGATAGAGACACTGTAGGCAACAGAGATGGGGCATAGACACAGGTTAAAGATAGAGAATAGAGAGATAGAAGATAGACATAGGATAACAAGAAGATAGATAATAGATAGATAGAAGACAGACAAAATAGCTACACTCTAGCTTCTAGAGGATACATGATAGATAAATAGGAGATAAACAAAGAATAGGTAAAGGAAAGAGGATAATTATACGAAACAGAGACACAGAGGAACTAGATGTTAAGGATAGATGAAAGAGTGAAAAAGGTGGCCAGAGGATAAATGATACATGGATTGTAAACAGACACAGGACAGCTAGAGGATAGATGGTAGATACATGGCAAACAGACACAAGGTTGTTAGGAGACAGATGATACATGAAAGACAGACACAGGATAGCTAGAGGATAGATGATAGATAGAACACAGACACAGGGTAGCTAGAGGATAAATGAACCATAGATGGAAGAAAGGCACGAGATAGCTAGAGGATTGATGATAGGTGGAATTCATATACAGGAGACTATTGAATTGTAGAGAGATATAGATAGATAGATAGATACATAGATAGATAGATAGATATGCAGGCTAACTAGCAGATACATGAACTATGGATGGCATAGTGTCACACTGTAGTTGGAAGAAAGATATTGGATATAAGGATGGAATCCAGGCACAGAATAGCCAGAGTATAGTTGATGGTTTACAGAGTCAGGGTAACTAGAGGATAGGTAATATATTAATGGTATAGACATACAGGATAGGGAGAGGATAGATGACGTATAGGTGATGGAATACAGGCATAGGATAGGTAAATGATAGATGATAGATGATACATAGCTGAAACATACACACAGAAAATTTGGAAGATTGATGATAGATAGGAGATAAGCAGGGCAGCTAGAAGATAGATGGCACAGGGGTAAATATAGACCTAAGGTTGCTAGAGGATAGTTGGTAGATCTATGGATACAAGATAGCTAGAAGATAAAGAATAGAGAGATCAGAGATTCAGGGTAACTAGATGATAAGTGGTGCATTGATGGAATAGAGATATCGGATAGCTAGAGGATAGAATATAGATAGATAGAAGATAGGCAAAATATATCCAGAGAGTAGTTGATAGAAGACATGCACAGGAAAGCTAGATGATTGATGATTGATAGATAGATGATAGATAGATAGATAGATAGATAGATAGATAGATAGATAGATAGATACATAGATAAACAGATATTTCTGTTAGTCAAAGGTATCTAGGTATAGCCTAGAGACTCAGAATAGCTACATGATAGCTGATAGGTAGTATAATAAAGACAAGATAGCTATAGAATAGATGGTAGATGCATCACAGTGAGAAGACAAAGGAAAGATAGTAGACAGGAGATCTATCACGTGGATAGACACAGGATAGCTGGAATGTAGTTAATTTGAAAGATAGACACAGCATAGTTAGGATTTCTAGGGAATAGATGATAGTTGGGTAGAAGGCATATAGCAGATTGTTCGGAGGATAGGCCATAGACATATTGATGATAGACAGAGGTGTGTAGAAAGATAGATGACTGATTGGTGGAAGATAATAGAGATAATGTAGACACAGGAGAACTATTTGATAATTGACAGATGAAATTTAAACACATGATAGGTAGAGGGAATATGATAGGGAGAGACACAGGCTATCTAGAACATAGATGATTCATAGATGGATAGCTGGGGTATAGATGATCCATAAACGGAAGATAGACTCAGAATAGCTGCAGTGTAGGAGATCCTTTGATGGGAGACAGACTCAAGATAACAACAGGATACATGCAAACAAAGATATAAGATGATTATCAGGCATAGAGCAAGATAGACATAAGACAGCTACAGCAAGGAGATTCTATAGATTGTACAAAGATGTTTACTTAGTAAAAGAATGGTCTTATTTGGTTTTAGAATCCACCTTTAACCGACTGAAAAAAATGGAGAGGAATACACAAAAAATGAGGAGGTAAGAATTTGTAATACAATTGGCAAAGCTTTGTGTTCTGACCTCTGTTGTTATTTCAGATGTAGACAAACTTTGTCAGGGAAGTTGAGGGTATTTTGGTCTCTTCCGTGGGTCTTCTATTCCCCCAGTTTCATTGTAAGACCTGGTAAGAATTACTGTTAAAGCAGGTGAGAACAGAAGGGAAGCTAAGTCTTGCTATTTCACTCAAGCTAATTCAGGTTTAACTTAAGTGATTGCTAAACAACAGTGCCAGACATTGTATTAGGCTGTACTGGGAAGACATGGAAATGGATTGGTTTTTACTTTTAACAGCCTCACAGTCAAAGGGTGGGAACATTGATTGACTTTCATGTTATTGTTTTAATAGAAATAGATCTTATTTGTTTGCTTGTTCATTTATCATTTATTTTGGAAACTAGCTCATGATACTTAGCCCAAGACTTGCATCAAATCCACAATCCTTCTGCCATCTCACCAGAGTACTGGGATTAAGGCAATTTTCTGACATATCCTACCACAGTAGTTATAGTGTATAATGAAGACCTTGGATGTTATATGAATGAAAAAGATCTGTCTTTCTGTCATCTTAGTCCTCTTTTGGGGCACTATATCAGTAATTAGCCTCAGCTTTATCATACATAAAGCTCATGTTTATTTCTCTGTAAATTAGTGGTGCCTCTAATCCATGCCAGAGGATAACCCATGAAGATCTTTGCAATTTGCTGAAGAGACTTCAGAAACTGATGAATAGACTTGGATATGGATCATCTAGAAAGAGACCCAGAGAACAGCCTGCTATTGCCTCTCTGTCTTTTCAAAGAGGTTTGACTTAGGTCCATTTCCCTGATTCTATGCACTCTTTGTGGCTAAACTTTCCAAATATATTTTCTAGGCCATGCCCACTCCCTTACAATGCATTTCTTCTTTAACCCTCTTCAAAATGCCTATAGCTGCTAGCACCCTACTTCACGAGTTCTACACACACCTTGTTCTCATCACTTTCACAGTGCTCACATAAAGATGGAAGGAGAGATTCAACCCCCCAAAGTTGTCTTTGAATCTCTACACATGAGTAATGGAACACATAAGCACCCCCTACCAAACTAACAAAGTATTTCTCTAAATTATAAGCTGAGAATTCTAATATCATTAGTTATCTTAATTTAACACCTGTCATTTCTTTTATGCAAAGGAATGTTCAATGTACAAACAAATTATGAACAAAACACAGTTCCTGTTTTTAATACCTATGAAGAATACCATAAGATGGTTCTTCAGGTAAGGGTCTTTTAATTTGTTGTTTACATTTACATGTTGATCACCTAGAATGCAAGATGCACTACATCACATTTCAAAGCACAGCTGGAATAGAACAAGTTTTCAAACAATAACAAAGCAAATATTATAACAATACACACTCTTAGATGGAAACCTAAACCATGTGCAGGCATCTTTTATCCTTTCAAGCACTTTTATTTAAAAACACAATGTAGGTAGGTAGGTATCATATATTGAAATTTGTGTTGTGAAGAGGCTTCAGAATATCTCATTTGAAATCTGTCAATACTTTTATGAAACCAAATGCATATTTAAACTATTCCAGAAGCTGACTATCAACTGCAGAGATGGTTGTAGGCAAAAATGCAGGCTGTGTGCTGTGAAACTGTGAGAGTCACTCTTCTACAACCTTTTAGCTTCTGTCTGGTATTAGTAACTTCCCTGGAAAACCTTTTCTTAGAGAAGATTTTTTTATGGCACAAATATGTTGCAAGTATGATCACAGCTGTTTTTAAGCACAAAAATGGGAAAATTATTATTTTAGTGGCTGTGGAAACAGGGACATATTGATTTCATATTTTGACTCTTGAAAAAAAGTTGACGATTTTGTTTTTCAATTGAGCTGGGGGTTGTTAGCTCAATAATAGCACTTGTCTAGCATGTGGGTAATCCTGAATTCAATACTCAGCAAAAGTAGCATACAATTTTTGATTAACACAATGATTCTGGGAGGTGGTCAGTTGCTATTTATGTGCTACAAATATCTTCTCTTGCATGAACGTTTGGGCGAGGATAAACTCAAAAGAAGTTCCAAAACACAACAGGTAATAAGAGAATATTTGAAACTAATTTTTTGTTTCACTAATGATTATGGTATGAAGATATTCATGATCACATAGGAGTACTGGCTGCTCTTGCAGAGGAGGTAGGTTTAATTCTCTGCACTCACACTGAAGCTCACAATGGTCTGTAGTTCCAGCTACAGAGGATGTGATGCCTTCTTCTGGCCTGTATGGGTACCAGGTACACACATGGTACACAGACACATATGCTGGGAAATCCGCTCATACACACAAAATAAAAATATTTTAAAACGTTTGTGCTTTTTTATTGTACAATTCACTTTATCAGAGATTCATCACCAGTATTGCTTCTTTCTAAGGACTTATTGCCATTTTGTGTTTACAATGAGGTACTGTTACTTGCAACTATCTAATTGTATGAATTCTATGAGCTTGTTTCTTAAAATAATAATTTTATTGCAGAATAGGGTAAGGAAGTACTGCTTTAAAATAAATATTGGAATTGAGGATCACACAATCAGTATCTGGATCACAACTCTAAATTTAAATGAATGAGTACATTGCATTAGCAGTAATTCCTAGGAGAGCCCCGCTTTATTTGTCCTCTTCTTAGAGGTGATACTGAGGCAGGCACACAGGTATCCACATCTCCTTTTTCTGGACAACATTTTGGTATTTCACATGCTCTAAATGTCACCTTCTGGGAAACCTGACTTCACACCATTATACATTAGAAAATTGATAGCACTAACTATATTTTTAAGTTGAACACTAGGCTAAGTATAAATGAATGTGTCTTTAAAAACGTTTAGCATTCAAGTACTAAACATATTTAAAGTGTGACCATCTACACTAAGAAATGAATATTTCTAGTGTGAGATGGAAAGTTTAGTTATTGATTTTGGGTACACTGAAATATGTTTGTCCAAGTGGCACATCATTGATAAATATCTCATGCTTAAGGTGAAGTAGATTCTGTGTAGGAGGCAGAATAATAGAATTTTAATTAAGGATGTGCCTACTTTATAGATATGTAAGAAATGCAATACATTTTCTGTGTTCTATTCTAATAATTTATACACTCAGAAATAAAGCTATCATTTTTTTATTGTTCCACTATTTAATTATGTTATTATTCTGTCTTTATTAGTCATTTGAAAATATTTCAATTGTACTGAACATAGAAGGAAAAGTTGTTTTTGTATCCCAGAATGTGACACCTCTTCTTGGCTATCTTCCAGTAAGTTCTTGCAGTTTTTGGGGAAATTGGTCATTCTGGATTGTTGTTCATAAGTTATTTCTTTTTATGCTCATATATAAGTCATTGGTGTTCAGCTATGACTCTGTGACATCATCTTCTCTACTAGTTTCAGTGTTTAGTCAATAAAAACATGCTGGGATTCCGGCAAAATTCTTACTCTTCCCTCACCCTATCCACTCCTCTCATATGTGTCTAAGATGAAATGTCTGTCAGAAAAATAAAACATGCTTCTTGTTAAGAGTCTCAGAAAATGGCACTGAGCAGGGTTAATGCCTGACTTCTTTTGTAATGACTGAGTGCTTGTGCTTTCATTCCTGATTTAAAGAAAGGCCTTGTAGATATCAGGTGAGCATACACCTACTGAGCTAGTCTCCAGCCCAATGACTCTATTTGTAATGATGCCACCTCTCTTCCACCAATGGAAGAATAGGTAACACCCCTTGGTTCTTTATATTTCACATCAAATTTGTTGAATTTTTAATTTTTAACTTTTGTCAAACTCCTTTAAAAAAATTAACACACAAAATAATTGGGTTTCACTATGGCTTTCTTTCTTTTTTTTATTCTTTTTTCCTTTCTTTCTTGGCATTCTATAATTCAGCCCACCCCAAAACTCCTTATGTAGCCTCAGGTTCTTCTTGGAATCAGGGCATTCCATTTTATATATGGACCAATGAAAATATTTTTATTGAAAAGATAAGTGTCCCTTTATGGTACAGGGGGAAGGGTTGAACTTTTTCCATCAAAATAAACAAGGATAAATTAAAATGTAGAGAGGGCATGGGACTTGAAAGTATGAGGAAGGTGCAAACAAGAAAGGATTCACATTGAAGAGTGAGAAAGTGCAGAGTCAGGGGAAAGGCTTTCTGGCAGAGTTGTATAGTCACTGGTTGTGTGGCACGGTTGTGTGGCATGGTTCTGTGGCATGGTTGTGTGGCACAGTTTTGTGGCACGGTTGTGTGGCACAGTTGTGTGGGGTTTTCCATCCAGATTCACTTGCTTGGTTCAAGACTGGAGACAAAGTTATGGGTGAGGAGATGAGAATTTTTTCCAGGCTCATAGCAAAGAGGGAAACAAGACAGGGTGAGGATTACAGCATCTGAGGTCTATGAAATGGGTAGGGAAGAATCCAACTACTTGAGGGAGATAATTCACAGGAAAACTGTGGACAGAATGGATTGTAATGTGGAGTAATCACTAGAGGGTAATGCAAACTGACTGAAGCACTGCACCTATAGGTATAAATGGCATGGGCAGCACTAAACACCTATGGCAAGGATACAGAGCAGACTAATGGTATTAGTATTGAAAGCAAAATCTGTTCTTTCTCCTGCTCCCTAGGAAGATATAATTGGGACGAGCCTATTAAATCTTGTTCATGATGAACAAAAGGATGACATATCTGAGAAGATCATTCTAAATCTTCCATTGGCAAATATAGGTATGCATACATGGTTTTGTTTTCTTTTTTAATTTAATTTTTGAATTGTGTGTGAAAAGTAATACTTAGCTGAACAATTCCTTGCTCTCTTACACCTTAGTAGTTTTTGAAAAAAAATCAGTGTAGTTGCTGATAATATATCTATTTAAGTTAATAGCCTATAATTTCAAATACTACATTTCTCACACTAAAAATTATTTCCTCTAGAGACTTATGGAGGAGCTCAATAGGACATTACTCTCAGATGATGAGCCCTCACACCCAGTGGAAGAGTTCAAGAGAGCTGATGGATGCTGTGGGAGGAAGAGTGGGGTACCTCTAAGGATGTAGCCCCTAGCAGTGGTTCTCAACCTTCCTAATGCTGAGACCTTTTAATACAGTCTCTCATGCTGTGGTAACCCCCCACCATAAATTTATTTTCATTGCTACCTCATAACTGTACTTTGGCTACTGTTTTGAATGGTAATGTAAATATCTGATATGTACATGGTCTTAGGTGACTCCTATGAAAGAGTTGTTCTACCCCCAAAGGGCTGAGAACTGTTGCTCTAGTGGAAGGATATGGGTAGTACACAGTGGAATTGTGTATTTTGGGGGACACAAAGTTAGGAAGGACTGAGTGGAGATGTGGAACTGGATCTGAGCTAAGTTGGAGGGAATGGGAACATGATCAAAATATATCACATGCATATATGAAATTCTAAAAGAGTCAATAAAATTAATTAATTGAGAAATCATCCCACCCTGTCTTAGTCTTTACAATAAAACATAATTACAGCAGCCTTTCTCAAATTTTAGCAGTGCTATACAAATACTAGTGTATTGTGTTCCAGCTAGTGCCTATTTTATGGATATAAGAATGATATCTCTTCTGAGGACCAGCATTTATGGAAAGAAAGTTGTGTTCTTTACAATATTGTCTTGACTAAGGAAGACTATTATTGTCTGAAATAATCCATCAGACTACGTAACTTTACTTGTATCTTGCTCTCTTTAGTGGGAAGCCTAATCGAATTTTGCTGTTATATAAGAAAAGGAAATGTAGGTCAGAGTGGCCAGGACACATATTGTTACAGGACCATGTACCAAGGGAGATATATATATGAGTACGTGAAATTCATCTTGTACCTACAGGATTCTTATGATGGTAAGTAACCCAGATGATGATACTTACATGATGTCCATGAGTGCTGTATTCCCTGATTGCTAGCATACTAATTCTTGTATTACTGTCACTGTGAAATACCTGATACTGCTACACTCACAATTTCTGACTATATTAGATATTTAAAAATACTGAAATTTATAAGGTGAGGTCATAAAGAAACATGGATGATTATATAGGTTGAAGATGTGGATGTCTCCTCTGACAAAACAAAATAATTTTAAAAACCTAATCCAAAAAATGTTTAATGCACTGAATAGCTTAAAGGGAGCTCCATGAATAACTTGAATAAGTTACAGATGGATTTTGTAGTTTGTAAACCATACCACAAATTAGATTCACTGGAGTCTAGAATTCTAACATTATATCAAGGGCCAATATATAGAATATAAACTCTAAATCTCTATACACTGACCTGGGAAAAGAAATCATTTCACCTAAATTTTTCAACAGATAACATTTATGTCAGGTGTAGTATGAAACCTAGTTTTTGAGGGTTAAGGAAGTACAAGCCTAGAAATCAAGATATAAAATTAAAATTGACCCTTAAAATATCTGAGTTAATCAGAGGTAAGGTATAATACTTTTTGCTTCAGGTACACAAATGCATGTTAAAATATTTCTCCTATTTCTTTCTTGAAAGTTAAAGGTGAAATATCATTAAAAATCACTTGGACAGATGCATGAATACACACACACACACACACACACACACACACACACACACACACACACAAACACTATTTCTTTTAGAGACTAACTCAAGAATCCATAGGTCAAAAGAAAAAGATTGACATCAGCACAAAAATCACACCTTTGATTTTTCAGGATGCATGCCTCATACATTAGTGGTGACCATGTGGGAAACTGGGGATCTTAGCTGGAAGGGAAGGGAGATAAAGAGAAGCCCATGGCTCAGAATCTTGAAAACTGCCAGTGAGGTGACAAACAGCATTGTGATGTGGAAGTTGTCTGCCTGCTCTCTTAGCCAGGATTGCTTCTGATTTAATTGCCATTATGTCTGTCACCCTTAGAGTCATTTGTATTTTTTGGAAACTTCGGTCCTAATAGCAGAAAGATTTGGTCTTCTGCTCCAAGGCTGTTATGGGAGGAAAAGTACTATGTTGTGGGAAACATTTCTGTTCTACGTACGCCGGATGAGACAGTGAGTATGCTCTATATCTCTCTCTTATTGATGGGCACAACATTTTCTCTTCCAGCTACTGGACATCCGTGTACATACATTTAGTATTCAGCAAAGAAAGAACTTGTATATTAGTTTTATAAAGTGAATTTTCATGTCCTCCCTCCCTCACAACCTTAGGTACTTGATTGTAAAGGCTTTTTACAGGCCAAAGGAAAAGCTAGTTATTAAAATTCATGTGTTAGACTGAAAATCATTTAGTTTGTATTTTCAATGACATGAAATACTTTTCATGTCCTAGATACTGCAGTAAGTACCAGGGAATCACATACAGGCAGCTAACAGACAAGGCACTGATAAAAGCTGTCATGGGAAAGTGAGCTGGTGATTTCTGTTTTGAATAGGGTACCCCCAAGTCTAACAAAGGCAGTCTATACAGAGAGTGCACTGACCTCAATTTGGAGAGTTTGAAGGAATAAAATTGCTTATGTGACTCAAATAAGGGAAAGAGTGAAGGGGATGGTGGAGACAGGAAAGTGATAGATTGTGCAGAACTTTGCTTACTGTAGTAATACATACAGAATTTTGCTAAGCAGAGTATGATCTAGACTGAAATCCCTAGGCTGCTTTGAATGTGGAACATGAAGTATAAAGAAACAAGAATGGAGATAACCAGATGTGAATGGCAGGAATTTGGGTTGATTTTAGTCATGGGGATGGAAACTCCAGGATTTGGAATGAATGGATACAGGGCTAACTAGAACATTGAAGACTGGGTAGTGTTAGCAGCCTATATAAAGAGCTCTGTTTGGCTGTAGACCATGTTTCTATTGTGATGCCATAGTAGATCACTCCTAGATTCAATTTCAGAACAAACCACTTTTCCATATTGAAGAGAGTGTGGAAAGTTGTATAGAGGAGAAGACTGAAGGATGTTGTCTGATTTGATTGCCTCATTCACTCTTCCTTCATACCAACCCTCTGGGATCTGAGTTTCATCTTCTGCCACAAGAATGTAGACTTCTAATATACAGGATGACTCAGCCCCAAGATCTGTTTCCTATTCTGAGAAAGAGAAAACAAATTTTTTTTGTCCCACCCATATTTCACTAGTCTCCATCATGGCACCAGAAAGTCTATTTGTGATTTCCTCCAGTTTTTCTCTCTGTGCCTAAAGGATATTGTTTCTATACCAGTTGATATTTTGGAAAACAAATTAAAGAGAACAGAGATAGCAGTCAGAGGAGTCTTTATAGTGTGAGGGTGTAAAGTAGCAAGCAGTGAACTTGAATCAAAGTGAAATTCCTTGATCTACTAGTGTTGGACTAAGCCACTGTATGTGCATAAGATGTTTTTGTACCTGTAAACCTAGCAATTTTTTCACACCGACGTGACACTTGGATTAACTTGAATATATAATGCATGTTAGAAATGTCAAGTTTTTCTAGTACATAGGTACATTTAATGCCAATTAGGGGGTTAGAAGAAGGTGTAACTCTTCTCTGTACAAAGCTGTAGATTTGATTCTCAGAGATGCTAAAATGGTGACAACTGATGATGCTAATTTTTTGCAGGCACAACCAGTTAACATTCAAACAAATGCTGTAGATGATGATTCTGATGATGACAGTACTTTACAACACCATAGGTAAGAGGTATCATGGTTGTAAATAATGCAGAGCTGAAACAAGTTTTTTTTTTTTTTTGCTAAATAAAGCCAAAATAAGAAAGATTAAGAGTTTTAAAATGACCAATTAGCTGTTCTGAACCTACCATATCATTTAATATAATTTATTGTCTTCCAACAGAATGAACATTGATAAATGGTTTTTTATTTTTAATTTTTAACATAGTCAAATTATGTTTAAAACTACAGAATTTTCCTTGCCTTTCTGTCTATTTTTCTCTCATTTACCTTCCTGCCTACCTACCTACCTACCTACCTACCTACCTACATACATCTGTATGTGTATTTGAGTAGCCCACCACCAATACCTCTTCCAGTTTCCAGATCTGTACATTTTAATGTATGGAAGGAATCGTTTAACTACTGTCTGTTACATCATTTCGTAGATTAATCCAATAATGGACCTAGAAAAAAAGTGACAGAAAAGAGCACATAATATACATCTGAGGTTGTTCCCTAATGATGCAGCAGTGGCTTATATCCTGTTCCATCCACACAGGACAATGGAGCAAAACATTCACTTGCTGTCAGGTGTAAAGATGTCTACTGCAGGTCACATTATTTGTCAGTTTGTTTGTGGGAGAGAGGAGGGGAAAGGGGAGGGACAAGAGGGAGAAAAAAGGAAAGGGAAAAGGAAAGGGAGAGGGAGAATGGGGAGAGAGGCTCGAGGAGAGAGAAAGCCTGAGTGCAAGAGAAAGTGAGAAAGAGTGATACAGAAAGAGAGAGAGAGAAAGAGAGAGAGAGAGAGATAGTGAGAGAGAGAGTTAGAGAGAAAGAGTTAGTGAGAGAGAGAGAGAGAGAAGAGAGAGAGAGAGATTTTCTGGCTTTCCAGGAACTCACTATATAAAGCAGGCTGGCCTCCAACTCACAGAGATCCTCATGCCTCTGCCTCCCATGTTCCAGGGTTTCATGAGTGGGCCACCATGCACAGCCTGCAAGACAATTCAAAGGCAAAAAATTGCCTTATGCTTTCAAAGGAAATGCAAGCTTGGCTTTAAGACAGTTCTGCAAAGCCAAGTAAATTTAAGGTGAAAGATAGATTAATGTCTGAAGTACATGGGAGAGCTACGGGTCCCAGGTTACTTACTACCTTAAAAGAATGAGGATTGGGAACAGATGGATAAAAAGTAACAATATTTTGCAGCCAAGGCTCAGGGCTTACAAAAAGTCCAGGATGATGTCAAGTGTTTAAACTTCAGTGACTGGTTTCAATTGAAAACAAGGGGGAATCTGAGTATTGTATGGTTGTCTGTTAAGACCCAGGGCTTACAATCAGAAGCCTGTGAAGGCTCTGTTCAAAGCCTGCTGGCCACCAAGCCTACCTGCTGTGAAGCCTGCCTAGACAAACTGAATTTTGCTCATCTGTAAATTCACAACACAGAACTCAACAGAAGGTGGATTAGAGGTTGCCTCTGGCCAGGTATTGTGTGCAGAGTGGATGGGGACAGAGAGGAACTAAAATCATTGTAATCATCTTATGATCTGAATCGACCAGAAATCCTTGAATTGAAAGCTTTAATTGAAGTGTTTGAAATGTGTGTTTTGTCACGTTTGTTTTTTTTTAAAAAAAAAAAAAAAGGTTTCTCCACTGGCAGGGAATGTAGGTCAGTTGACAGAGGGCTTGCCTAGCATAAACCTAGCAGCATATGCCTGTGATATCTGAGTTGAGAGGTGGGGGCACATAGAGCAATTTAAAGACAATCATTATCTGTGTATTTTGCCTACATGTATGTCTGTGAGCCACATATCTCCAGTGAAAAACAGCAGTTGTAGAGGGGTGTGAGATACTCTGTAACTGGAGTTACAGAGAGGTGTAGGCTTCCATTGAGGGAGCTGGGAATTGAAACTAGGGCCTCTGAAAGAGAAGTCAGTATTCTTAACTGCTGAGTCATTCCTCCAGCCCCAAAATAAAAAGTCTAATGTCTTCCTTGACAACATACTGAGTTTAAGCCTAGCCAGGGATATGTGAGATCCTACCTTCAAGAAGAAATCAACATGTGTGTTGTATATATGTACACCCATACACATGTATGTGTGTTGTGTTAGAATTTTCTCTAAGTGTTAACTATTGTAAATAATATGCTTGTGTTTAAATTATTTTACACTGAAAATCAAACCAGTAAGAGTAAAAATTGTACATTTCATGCACAGATAATATATGCAGATGGCTGCAATAACTCATTAACTGGCTTTTCCTGTTTTAACTCTTCTTAATGCCATCAGAATCTCATAAATATCACTTAGCACATTTACTGTTAGATTATCTTGTTTGGTTTTTTCTTTCTTTCTTTCTTTCTTTCTTTCTTTCTTTCTTTCTTTCTTTTTTTTTTTTTTTTTGAGACAGCGTTTCTCTGTATAGCCCTGGCTGTCCTGAAACTTATTCTGTAGACAAGGCTGGCCTCGAACTCAGAAATCCGCCTGCCTCTGCCTCCCAAGTGCTGGGACTAAAGGCGTGCACCACCACTGCCTGGCTGTTTATTTTTTTTACAGTCAGACATATTACTATATCTCAACTTCTCATATTTTGTACTGATGGTGGATTTCTTCTTGCTTGACCTCCCAAATATAAATCTTGTTTTTGTGTTCTTGTCTTTGCAAGACTAGAATATGATTTAGAACCAGAACATAAACTATGTTGGCTAAGTGTTTTTCCACAGAATCAAACCTCTAATCCTATGACACAGGACATTTTAAAGTTAGACATACTTTAACTTTAAAAACCCCTAATTTTAAGTAGTGGGTTTACTTATGGTATTTCCATGCATACATATCATTATACAACGTTATTTTCAATATGATTTTATTCATTCTTTAAGAATTTCACACAATGTATTTAGGTCATATAATCTCCAACTTCTCTTCCTAACGCTTCACAGATCAGTTCCTATGTATTTTCTCCTGTGGTGTGGCCATCAATCCAGTCAGAAATTGGTTGGTTGCACCTATAACATTGTAATGCCATGATTGTAAACATGAGCATGTCTTGTCATGCTAGGCATTATCCTTGATCACAGTGTACACAGCTAGTAAGCCTGTTGATGAATTTCTTTCCTCAATCCCCTTCCAGTACTATGAAAGTTATCCAGCAATGAGGAAGCTTCCTGACCAATACACAAAAGACATATTAATAATGATTTCTTTATGGCTTTATTAAGGCTTGGAAAACGCCACCGTAGGAACAAAATGCAAACAGATGCTCAGGCTGAAGCTGTGAATGTGGAGGAGTGTCCTGAAGCAGGCACAGAAGTATGTACATTGGCAGTCACCCAGAGAACCATTGGGGCCTTTATTCTTGTTATATCATTATTTAGTTAATGTGTGTTATCAATATAGAAAGACTTTCATTTCAATAAATGTCTTATGAGCATGACAGTTTCTGTTATTTTTTCCTTACTGTAAGTAACTGCCATGCTTAGAATAGTCCTTGTGCTTATCCTGACCCTAAGTTGATCATCTACAAATGGTTTAAAATAACATTTGACTAAAACATAAGCATGCTTAAGGAAAACTGACATATTTTGTTCCTTTTATTTGTTTATTCTCCTAACTTGCTCTATAACCTTAACCTTAGAAATTCTAGTGTCCTACAATTCATTTTTTTCTTACAGCCAAAATACTCATACTGATATTTTCCATTTAATCAGCCTGAAACATTATGTCATACTTGGCATTTACTGTGTTTGAAGCCTACCTTACATGTGTAGGAACTCTGAGAAAACCCATCAGTGGCCACTTCCTCTTTGAGGCTTAGTACCTCAACAATAATTTTAAGGATGTGTAGGTGTGTGTGTGTGTGTGTGTGTGTGTGTGTGTGTGTGTGTGTGTGTGAAGATTTTGGGTCTTTCTTCAATTACCGAAGTATATTGTGAGGTATGTCTAAGGTTTGGGACAGGTCTGCCTGTTTTTCCTAGTATGCCTATCTTATTCTATCTTGTAAGTGAAATGTGTTATCTTCTGTTGCAAATTCAGGCTGAGATTGTAGAAGTTCAAGCAGCCACTCAGCGAATGCCATTTGACTTAATTCAGGTCCGGACACCCTCTCACTCAAGCATAACCCCAGAATTAAGTGCAGCCACAAGCATAAGCGCTGGCATGAGGACAAGCACAAGTTCTTCATCTACAGATATTTCATCAACAACACCAGTATCACGTAGGTACAATTAGCTATTTGGATGTGGTCTAAAGAAATGGGATGACCTTCAAGGGCATAGCAAGCTTTAAAATAAAAACCGTGCTCAGTTTATAATGGTGTGAAATCACAAATGTCAAGTCTAACTTTGCCTGTTTTCTGTAAAATTTTGGAGATGATGATTTCAGAGCAATAAAGGTAAATATCTCTTCACAGATTCAATCAATCCCTAGTCTTGTACCTTCTAGAAATCCCAATTAGAAATGTGCAGATTCTCCCTCTTCCAATAGGAAGAATTCAATAGAATTCTTATTATTCACTTGCTTTTTCCTTTTTTGGCACATTTTACTGCTTTGTCACAATCTTCTCTGTGCTTTCTTCCTTAGCCCCTACATCTAGACAGGGGTATGAGATAGATCCAAAATATATGCTAGAGCCCCAAGACAGAGAATTTGAAGTAGGTCCAGAGTTCCTCCTAAATGACAGCCAAGACACAGAGGCCACTCCAGAACAAGGAGAATGCACTGAAGAGGATGTGAAGAAACCCTTGGTAGAGGCAAAGCTATCCAATCCTAAGGTACATGTAATTGATGAATATTCTGCATGTCATGATGCTTCTTCAGATGATGATTTCTGTATAATAACAGAAGATACTAAACACAAGAAAGACCCTAAGTTTCAAGAAGTCGTTGTGGGTCAAGAACAAGGACATCAGAAGGTATCTGAGGCTGCCCCATCTTGTCCAACCACACCATTACAAGCTGTGCACCCAGAAGCTAGCTTAAATTCACTTTGCCCAGGTTAACTTTATAGTTTCTAATCTACTAGCTTTTCAAATATACAAGAATGTTTTGTGCTTCAGAGAATAGTTGAAGTAAGTTGAGCTGCTATGAAAATACTGGATTTCTACTGGTCCAGATTTTCCTCATGTGTGGGCAAATCTCAAGAGAGGGCAGCTCTTTTGAAGACTTATCCCAACCTTCTCCTCAGCAAACAGCAGCATAAGCTAGTTTCTTTTCTTCTGCTTGCCTTCATTTCTTCTATCTGTGATTGTGGATATAACCATGTATTTAAATAATGATTTTCTAAAAGGCAGGATTCTTAAATATGCAGGATGATCAAGCAAGGAAGTGAGTTTTTATCAGTTATGCAGAATTGTTTGTATCTCTTACAGATCCAAAAGGCAGATACTCCACCGCCAATTCCCCAGGCAATCTTCATAGACTAAAACCTAAAAGATGGTTGTTTCAGTTTAGCCCCAGCAATGTGACAATGGCAAATTCCTGAGTCTTGGCATCTTTGTTTTTGAAAAGGCCTTTTTGCCTTGCAGGGATTTTTTTTTTTTTTTGGAGTACCAGGAAATTTCATTGAACTATTTAGAAGAAAAAGCATGTGAATACATTTATCCTTTTTAAAAAAGTTTTTTAAACAAAAATGTTTTGGGTTTTTTTCTTTTTGAATTAGTACACAATTAAATTCTCAGTGTAGATATAATTTTTAATTCTTATAATAATGAGTAATGGGTCTGCAATCTGGTTATGTACAGGAGGTGATGGCCCAGGCAGGTCTTAGCAGGGCCCAGTGTAACATCTATATGTCTGGGGTTTCTTAAGGGCTTGGGTAAGCAATCCCTCCCCATGTCCACTGTGTTTCGTACATTAAAGAAAAGCATAGACTAACAACAGATCTTTGTTACTTTGTGTACTTACAAATGCAGCCAAAGAGAACATATCAATACCATCATCCACTTTTTGGGGAAAAGTTTGCCCAACTATGTGGCCCACAAGTGAAGATGACAGAGGTCTATGATTTGAATATAAGTAGATCCTTCTATGGTGAACAACCTTCTTACCCAGATATTGAAGAGGAGGTATAGAAATTTAGTTTACTTTTATAACTGAAACAACATTTCATTTTCAAAAAAAATGTTGGGTTGCTTCCTTTACTTGGCTTAGCCTACTCCATACGTTGCAATTCAGTGGTCCCAGAAAGTGAAAAGTATCTGTGCAAGGTAGACCTGAATATAGGCTAGATGATATACACATGTTTGTGTGGGTGATCTGGATTTTTAGAAGTCTGTAACCCAGGGGCATGTCCCTGAATACTGTGCTAGCAAAGCAGTCAGTAGTTCCTATAGCCTCATATGTACAGAGACCAGACTTTTATTGTTTTTGAATTCATTTAAATGTTAAGTTCATTTCTTGGGAGGCGGTGTCTTTTTCCGACATTGAATTACTTTTATGTTTATTTTTTTATGAATCAAAACCTGTAGCATAGGGAACAAGAACAATGTGAATATGAATTCTCCCAGTGTACTGGAATGCTTCGAAACTTAAAATATGAACGGCCTCGGCAGCAACATACTGGGCAAGGACAGGGACCTCGTGTATATCATCCAGGAGAACAGGTACAGGGATAGTCTGAGCCTGAAATGTAAGACGGGGTTGTATGGTATACCTGTATTTTTTTACAATAAGCCTGTTGGTTTCTATAGGTGGTGACTGTTATAGATGACGTGGGGTCACCCACCATGGAATTTTTTGGAAATGACAATTCTCAGCATTCACGAAATGAGACACATAGGTGAGAGATAGATTGGGAAGAAGGGTGGAGGCCATCACCTTTTCCCTTTTTCCTGCCTAGTAGTGCCTATCTGAGTACCTATTAATAGAATGGAGGATCTTTCACACAGAAAGCCTAGATAAGACAGCCTCAAAGTGAGAGACTTCAAATCTAAGCCTTGAAATTAGTTGGCTTCATTATTCAGGTTCAGAGTCTCTGCATAGGGTGTTTGTAGAGAGACTTTATTGACCATAGCTGAGTAATTCCCCAGTTTCATGTCTGTTCTTTAACATTTTGGAATGAAGGCACTGGCTATGAAAACCAGGGATGTAGATGTAAGATTTCTGTTACATGCTGTGAAGAGCTAATAATATATAAATGTGGGTCAGGTTATATGTAGCATGGAGAATTTCTCATGAGCCATCATTCTTTGACTTATGTCACTGCTCCAAACTTCTTCTCTTATAGATGTTGGGAGGATCCTATTGATTGTGCCCCTCCACCTCTGCATCATTCATCAAGATCATTCCAAGAAATGACTGGATCACATCAAACATTGGCAGCCTCATTTCAAGCATCATTACTGTCAAGGCAAGCATCATTAGTGTCATGTCCAGCATCTTTACCATCATGTTCAGCATCTGCACCATCATGTATAGTACCTGTACCGATACATAAAGAATCTGTACCAATATGTCAAGTTTCTGCACCAATAAGTGTAGCATATGCACCAATAATCCAAGCGTATGCATCAACATGTCAACCATCTGCACAGTTATGTCAAGCATTGGCAGCTTCACGTCAGGCATCTGGAATGTTATGTCAAACATCTGTAGTGACACATCAAGTATCTGCACCTCGATGTCAATCATTGGCAGTGTCACATCAAGCATCTGCACCATCACGTCAAGCATCAGTGGTGTCACAACAAGTATTGGCAGAATCATATCACCAATCAGCAATGTCACCTGTAGGTGATTCTCAATCATCTGGAAACCTTGATCTAAAAATACATGGCCTGGAATCCTCAGAAAATTTTATGGAGCTTTAGAATAATATCATGGGTCCCATTACAGAACATTATCATTTAGTAAAGATCCACTCTTGGGTTTACAGGCAAAGAGAGAATCAGTATTAAAAGTTGATATATTCTATAGCTTTTATTATTTTGCATTTCAAAGGATTCTGGGCCTCTTCTTCATGAGGGAAACACACTAGAAATATAGTCTCTACTTGAAATGCCGACTTGAAGTATTATCAAGTTGAGGAAGTTACACATGTAGAACTCATTGGTTTGTAAAACCAGTGTCTACTATGATCTGTATATTACTGAGTTAGATTGATGTTTCTCAGGTACAATCCTACTTTCTGTCTTCCTCAGCACAGATTATGTAATGAAAGAGCTCTAGACAAGCATTTAATTTTACCACTCTCACCCCCCCTTTATTTTCTCAGCATGTTTCTTTTGACCACCGAAGAGAGAAAATTCCACGCTTTCTGCCCCCTGGACAAGATCACTCTGGTTCCATTCAGGCTGAATAGGACACTAATCCTCACCCATGAGCAGAAGATGAGGCTGAAGACAGACTTCCACTGTCTGCATGGCAACGGGCCATACAAAATGGGAGAGTCCCTTGATGGGAGAGGGTGGGTGGGTCATACTGCTTTACTTGCAAATTAAGTTTGTAGTTATTCTTAAGCATAGTCAGTTTATTGTAAATATTGCTGCAGAAGTTGACTGTTACATCCTACTTGGTGGGTGATAACAGGTGATCCCTGGCCCCTGCTTTTTTAACAGCACTTTGTGTATATTTATATCCAGATGTGCTTTTGTTGTGGCATGAGCAGTGTGTCAGGGTCCTACATATTTTTCTTGATGAAATTTAAAATACCATAGAATAGCAAGACAGGGGGGAAACCTGTTCTATCATGTAGTTTTCCCAAGTTCTGAGGCCTTGTTTATTTATTTTTTTTTTTATTTCTATCTCTTTTCTGTAGCCCGGTGCTATTTGATATCCTATGTTAAATGGTTACCCAATTGTGAGCAAGTAATATCTGTTCAAAATAGTATACATATTTACTTAATAAACGCTATGCTCGACTACAAGTCTTATGTCTGTGTTGTTGACTGTGATATCCTAGGAATATTACTGACTTGGTAGACTGTGCTTATGTCCTGATGAAGAGCCCACATTTAGAGCTAAACATCTCATGCAATACCTTTTCCTAGTGTATTAGCATTTTTTTGCCACACTTACAAATGTCACTGGCTGCTACTCTTGCATGTGGCTATGAGTATAGACACTGTCCTCCTGAGTGCAGCCTTTCTTTTTGGTTTGTCTTTATGTGTGTGTTGTCTCAGCTTTACTTTTAAAGTAAACAAACCAATGAAATAAAACCAAGAATAATCTGGCATGCCTCTAGGCTCACAGTTTATGCCCAAGGGTTAGAAAAGGAAAGTTTCTGTGCTCCCTAAATTCACTGGGATCCTTAATCTCCAGTGTGATGGATTTGGAGATGAGGACTTGGAGAGGTGATTGTGGTTCTGAGGATAGGAGTATGGAAGTGGCTTATGATAGCTCCTCAACCATCCTGGTAGCAGAGTGACTTTGGAGTTGTCTTTGTCTTCCCACATATCACTTATAGTTCTTACAATCACAGGTATAGCTCTAGATTTTGAAAGGGACTTTAGTACTTTTGTCTTCTGTTGCAGAATAGGACATGGGAGAACAGAACACTTTACTCCCAAACACAGGACTGCAGAATGCAGCAATCAGAAAGAGCAAGTCTCAGGGAGAGACATGGGAATCCCAGGAGATTAGAGGCCACCTGTGGAGAGAACTGGGTTACTTCACTGTTTAGAGTGTGGCTGTTCTTGGTGATAACCTCCTCAAGAAGCCCTGGGACATCTGAGCACAGTTGCCCTCACATTGTGAGGTTGTTGGGTAAATACTGAGACATTAGCAAAACTACACAAATAATTTTATGGTTGCGGGTCACTACAATATTAAGAAGGTTGAGAATCACTGACCTAGGACATGCCTGTTTGTCTCTTCTCCTGTCATGCATGAAGGAAAAAATAAAGAGTAAATGAATGAGAGATAAAGGCAAAAATGAGTAGATTTGATATTGCCTCATTAGCCCATGTTCATCTTAGGCCTGACAACAAGACATTAGGGAAGATTTACTAGCTAGTGGCTCCCTTCATCAGCAAGAACCCATTGGAAAGGCTCTGCACATTGGGTTCCAGGATTGCTGTGGTTTAGGTTCAGCCTGTGATACTACATAGTATGGTCTCAGGCTCAAGCCAAAGGTATAATGGCCTTTTAAGACCAGAATATAAATTAAGATTCATCTTCACATCAACTTCCCATAGCTTCGGGTGTCCAAGAACACACAGTGTGTGCTTTCTGTGCTTATTTTAAAGTTGGCGTCTTGTCAAAGCCCTACACATGGACCAGCAACTCAAGACAAGCACAGATAAAGAAGGTTCCCATTGTTTCTTGATGCTCACAGATTCTTCTGTTCTTGCCTACCACACCATACCATCATACTACCACACCAACACAGGCTACCACAGCATACCACTGCACAGCACATCATAGCACAGCACAGTACAGAACACCATTCCACACCACACCACACCACACCACACCACACCACACCACACCACACCACACCACACCACACCACATATCAGCCATTGGATGGGTATGAGCAATGGTTCCAGCTTAGTAAGTATCTCCAGGCACCATGAAGTTCAAGATGTGTTTAGAGGGGACAGTAGAGCCAAAGATACTCTGGACACAAGAGTCCCAAGCAAGATAGGAAGTGGTCAGACTCATTTCTGGTCATCTTTTGCCCCTGCGTGTACAGCATAGGAATTGTGGCCTTTCTTGTGATCTTTCAAGTTAATATTTCCCATGTGTTCTGTTCTCACCCTTTTCAGACATTATGTTCTCTTACCACAGTCAGTCTTTTGCCCTCCTTGCCTGTGCTCCAGTTGAGGGACAAGTATCCAATATTGGATGATATCCATGTGTTCTCGTCTAGCAAGACAGTTCTCTACTCAATTTATGAGCCCTTGTCATCATTCATTTCTCTCTCTCTCCCTGCTCACAATAATCTTTATCACACACATCTGCAGCCTCTGTGCCTACCACTTTATGGAACCAGCTCTTACCAAAGAAAATAAAAATCAGCATGTTGTCAAATCCCCCATTTACTCCCATGTTCTTTGGCTCATGGCAATGTTGTTTCATTTGCTAACCACTTCCCTTTTGCCTCCTCTGGCTAAGGACCTTCTCCTTGTTACTCTTGCTTGCTGACTATTCCTCTCTATATTAAATGGATTAGTTCTTGGAACTTAGTTTTATCTAAATTCTTTATACCATAGGTGATCTCTCTGTCTCTTTCTCTCTCTATCTCTGTCTCTCTCTGTCTCACTCACTGTCTCACTCTCTCTCTCTGTCTGTCTCTGTCTCTGTCTCTCTCTATCTCTGTCTCTCTCTCTGTCTCTCTCTGTCTCTCTCTGTCTCTCTCTCCTTTCCTCTTTACCTAATATATAATTCTATGACTTATGGCTACTTATTTTTACCCTAAAATACAGATACCTGACTGGCTTTTTAGCTGTAACATGCATTGAAGAAAAATTTAAAACCCTCCATTTTCCCGCATGTTTTTACAAATAGAACTGCCATCTTACAGGTGACATTATCTAGAAATGTGGTGTCATTGTTTAATAGTATCTTCACAATATTTCTGTGTGAAGTACTCAGATCCAGTATATCAGAAGTAGGCTTCTGTATTTATACAGCCTTCTTACATGGAAGTAATAGAAGATTTGATATGAGAAAGGAGAAACTCAAAGTTGGCCTTGAAGTGTTTTCTGGAAACACAATAAAAAAAATTCCCATGTCTTCTTTCACTGTTTTTTTCAATCTTATACAATCTGTCAGCTGTAACAAAAATCCAATGCTCCATCTCATCTGCTCCAAATGGTTCACTGACATTCTAATTAGGTATTATTCCCCATGGCTTGTAAAATCTTACATTTACTTTTTTAAATTTCAAATTATTTTTTAATTTAAAAGGATGAAATCTGTTTTGAATATAAAACAAATTCAGAATTTGCTACAGTTTCAATTAAGTAATTGGAAGCACAATTAGTTCCTGGCTGTTTATTCTGAAATAACGACTGTTTCCCTGTGTCAGTAAATATTCATACATAAAATTTTGCACTTTTGAACTTTGGCAAATCATTAAATCATGCAGTTAAATTATGCACCACTATTGGACATAGAAGAACAAAACACAAATAGAGAAACCTGAAAAGGGAACTCTTATAAAGGATGGGCAGCTGTCTCATGTCTTTTCAGTGAATTTTTATACTTAAGGTGAGAGATTTGTTGATAAGAAATTTCTCTGCCTGTACTGTTGTTCCCAGAAATCCTTAGGATGCATGGAAGAGTTGAAGGTCTTTGAAAAATCCATAGATTTCTCTCTGGAAAATCACAAATGGGGGGAGGGATTATGAACCAGACCCTTGGATCTCCCCATCTTCAAGGGAGATTTAATTTAACATTTCTGGTGATAAGGAGAAGCATGTAGAAAATTTTTTCTTCTCTATTATCTCCTGCTGCAATCCCCACAGTCAAATACAAAATGCAATCTTCCCACAGAAAGGCCTACAGCAGGTTTCTGGGCATTGGTTATATACTCTATGATTGTCTTCCATTTTTACTTTTAGTAGATTCTTTTATAGAGGCCATAAGAAATTTAAAATTTGTATGTATTAATGTGTGTGTATTTATGTGTGTGCACATGAACACATACATGCATATCAAGGTGTGCTTTGGGAGATCACAGGATAATTTGACAGTTGATTCTCTTTATCCACTCTGTGGGTTTCAGGGATTGAACTGATTAGTGTTGGCTATAAGTACCTTTACCCACAGAGTCATTGTGTTGACTTTAGGACATTTTTGAGACAGGGTTTCTTCTTGTCTCCATAGCTCTGAGGATAATCTTGAGCTTTTTCCTGTTGCCTATGTTGCCCAGGTGTTTGGATTATTATAGGCATGTATGCCTCTTTTGGTTTATGTGGTCCCAAAAATAGAACCCCTTTCTTTGTGCATACTAGGTAATCATTCTGCCAACTGACCTACATCCTAAGCCCAATCCCAAAAGACTTTCTATGTTTTTGGCTGTTCCTGAAAAAGTGCCTGAGTCAAGTCATCTCAGGAACAATTTCCATCTTGCTGACAGGGTCAAAACTGAGTTCATGCTTCCAAGCTCTTGCACTCACTCCTATCCTGCTTCTTTAGGTGTTTCATGTTTGGCTGTCAACTAGTAAAGAATGTGAAGAGTGAAGTGTCCTTCTATCTAAACTAACACCCCCCAAGTTGTAAATGTATTGCCTCTTATGACTTAATTGACTACAGGTAGTCATTCAATTACTTTGTTACTGGACTAAATGTTCACCAGAAGACCAAAAGTCCACTAGAAGGACCACTAATACTATTAATCAAGGATCTGAAAAGCATGTGATGCAGATAAGGGTTAGTCACCAATGCTTACATCCTTGCTCAACTCTGTGTGTCAAAATATGATTGGACAATGCTACAGCCCACCCACTCCCCCTGGCTTTGTGATCTCATCCTTTAAAAATAATGTACAATTTCCCTTCAGAGTCACAGGTCAGCTACTGAATCTGTTCTGTGTCCCTTATGGATCAGTAGGGGCCTGAGTACAATAAAAATTTGCCATCTGTATACTTATTATGATGAAATGTCAAAGGCCCAGCACCTGACTCTGTGCTGTTATCCCTGACTGGTCAATTTTTGCTACCTAATCCAAATGAAGATCTTGCTTTGCCTGACTCTTGTGACTATTCAGGTTGTTTTGGTTTTTTGAACCCAAACACTTTTAGTTATCAAATCCATTTTTTAATCATATTATCTTTAGTGATTATAAAAAAATTACCTCTTTCAAATAATGCTAAGTAAAATCTTGAGAAAGAGAGCTGTTTTGAGTTGGTTCTAACCATGGGAATATGTACACACTCACACACACACACAATCACATCAGAGAGAGAGAGAGAGAGTAAGAGAGAGAGAAGAAGAGAGGAAGAGGGGAGGGGTAGAGAGGAGGGAGGGGAAGAGAGAGAATGAAAGAGAGATGGGGAGAAGTAAAGTGGAGGGGGAGGGAGACCTAGAGAAACAGAGATGGGGAAGGGAAAAGGAAAGAGAGAGAGAGTGAGAGCAAGAGAGAAAGAGAGAGACAAAGAGAGAAAGAGAGAGAGAGAGAGAGAGAGAGAGAGAGAGAGAGAGAGAGAGAGAGAGAGACAGAGCATATTTTGTGCCTGATGGTCATTGTTAGTCTTACAAAATAAGACCCTTTTTCTAAGATTTTTTTCACCAAGCTATATAGGGCACACACAGCATCTAGAATTTTTAGTTATGTCTGTACTCCTGGGTTAGCAATTGAGGCCACTATAGACTTGATAGATTTATATGAAAGGCATATAGATATAAAGGTGTATACTTTCAAGGTTCATCAGTTGATGTGTAAAATTTCAAAGTTAATTAATATAACACTATTTCCCTCTATGAGTTTATCTCTCATAAACAGACCTGATTGAGTATGTAGTTTAGTTGAAAGTGTTTGTTGAGCATGAGTAAAGTCCTGCATTTCGTTTCCTATACCACTCACCAAAGACAAAACTAAATAAAACAGACAACAGGGAGTAGATTTGTTCAAAATGCATATCATTATCTAGCAATATGTGAAACTTGGAGACTTTTGATAGAAGTTCATTTCATACATTAATATATTTCAGGTATTTTTTGTTTTGTTTTATGATTTAAGATTGAGTCTCATTTAGTCCCAGTTGGCTTTGAACTTGCTATATAATTGAGGATTCCCTTGCACTCTCAATCCTTCTGTATATAGGTCCCAGAGAGGTGCATGTGCTGTTTTGAATTTCTTATCAATGCATAAAGGAACCTCATGGTCTGGACCTGATTGGAGAGACTTTTGCTGAAGGTAATGGCTTGTCACAAATGGCTTTCTAGTCTGCGTTGAAGAAACAAAAGTGTTCATTTCATATCACTTGTATAAACTATTTTTGTAGCTAGAGAAATCAATTGATGTTTGATATTCGTTATCTTGATTTTCGGTTCCTAAACTTACCCTGTAAATTCACACTGCTTATAAGTAGTAATGCAGTTGGTAGTTGTATAAAGCCATGTGCAAGGACTTTGTAATTTAACTAAAGAAACAAAACAGCATTGGATTGTGTAGGCTTCCAGGTTTGACAAAGGGAGTGCTCATAGTGGAGGACATTTGCAGCTTGCAGAACAAGGAGTCCTGGACTTAGACTCGGTTAAAAGTAAGGTTTCAAGAAATTGAGCCCTTTTATTTTTTCAAAATTGAAAGACCTGAATAAATATTTACATTTTTCTCAGGTTGAATGAAATAGCTTTGAAATCTGGCATGACCAGGTTATGGTTAAGATTACAAATGGCAGAGACCTTGAAAGTCATGCTGCCTGCTTTTTTCTCTAGAATTAATTCAACACTAGGATTCATACAAATATCTTTCATTATTTAAATAGGAGAAGTCTGTATTATTATATTTTTTATTTATTTTGTAAGTGGTGTGTGTGTGTGTGAGAGAGAGAGACACACATAGAGAGAGAGAGAGAGAGAGAGAGAGAGAGAGAGAGAGAACATTTGTGCACACATGTGCAGACCATTCATATGTATGATGTTTAGAAGACAGCTTTTGAGACTTTTCTCCTCCTACTTTGTGGTTCTTGGCATTGGTTTCAGATTATCAGGATGGACAGAAAGTACCTTTAAATACTAAGCCAGCTCATCTGTCCCCATTACTAATTCTTTTACTTTACATTTCAACAAAAGTAAATAATAGGAGAGAAAAAATATTATAGTGAATAACTCTGTAAAATAGCTGTATTTTTTCCTTTTAGTTTAAAATGCTGAGTGAGAAGCTTCCTATTTCTAATTGCTGAGAAATCATACCATTTTTTTGTTCAAGTTGAGGAAGGAACCACAGGAGTAATTTTCATTACTGAATTAGGAGAAGCTTGTATTATTATTATTATTATTATTATTATTATTATTATTATTATTATTCTTTTGTTTGTGTGTGTGTGTGTGTGTGTGTGTGTGTGTCCATACAAGTGTGTCTGACTACCTAAGTGTTTCTGCCTATGTGTGCTCACTTGCCTGCCTACATACTCATAGAGGTCAGAGGGAAATTTTCAGGTGTTAGTTCTTTCCTTCCACCAAACATGTTTAAAAGATGGAACTCAGATCCTCAAGCTTAGTAGTAAAAAGGAACATCTTTATTCACTGAGTCATCTTGCCAGTCCCCATTGATATTTTATTATTTATTTTTAAGAAGATAAAATAATGTGATAGATTAAATTCCTCTAGCTACAATATAGTCAAGCCATCCCATCATTAGTAGGTAGCCACCTTAATTATGTCAAAAAGAATTAATGGTACCTGTGGGTCCATATGCTTTACTATCCTACAGGAATAACTGTGAAGGTAACAATCCTCACCATGTGACTTCTTACAGGTGAGAATCGGTGTTGCACTGAGCTCTGTACTTTAGATTTAGTAACCTTCATATGGCAGAGAAAGTAGATTAAAGAGTGTGAGGATTTAGATTCTTATTTAATCTTTCAGATTAATTTTATTTCGCATATATTCATGTTCTGCCTGCATGTATGTATGTGTATCACATATTCATCTGGTATCCATGGAGAAGAGGGTGTTGAATCCTCTAGAACTTGGGTTCCCAATGATTGCACAACATGTCATAGGTACTGAGAAAGATCCTGATTTTTGTGCAAGAGCAATCAGAGCTCTTAGCCATGAAGCTACCTCTCCAGGCCTCACTGGGATTTCATTTGTAAAGACAGTGTTCTTTCTCTGCAGCCCAGGCTGGCCTGGATTCCTGAACCCCCAGTTGGTTTCCTTTGTGATCAAGAACTTAAAGTTTCTGCATGGCTTTTCCTAAGTAGAATATAAATATTAAATTGACTCATGCTAATTACAAGAAGCAGAACAGTGTTCCTGTTACTTGCTATGCATTTGTGGAGTGTGTGTCTTCTGACTTGACTTTCCCTAATGTCCCTAAAGAGGAGGATGTGAGCAGGTTAATGAGTTCCTCTTCAGATTCTAATAATTAAGTCCACTGTTTAAGTAATAGGATGCTCTTTGATTTTAGTGCTCATGACTGGCAATAAATGTCTTCCATATTTACACACAGAATTTGTACCTCTGAGAAGACAGAGAGCTGAGGGCGGTCAGCTTAGTCATAAGGCACACTACATATTACTGAGTTAAGTTAGTATTCATTTAGCTTTGGAAAAGAGAACATAAATGTACCGATTTTGTTACTGTTCTTTGTATAGTGATGATATATGTATGCACTGATTGTTCCCAGAAATTCCTCTTGCTTTGTATACATTGAATTTCAAGATTCATTTAAGTTCTTACCAGACATATTGGGTAAAACTCTAAGTTAACCTGTAAGCTCCATTCACCAAAGGACCAGGTAACTTTTGGAATGCTGAGAATTGTAGTTCTTGAAAAAATAACAACATCACATGGGAAAATTTGGTGGCTATATGGATTTGTTCTTAATAATTAAATAGCTCTTACAAAACATGTTTCCAGGGTGTGTGTATATATATATGTATATATATGTATGTATATATACACACACACACACACACACACACACACACACACACACACATATATATATATATATATATATATATGAGTATGTGTGTATATATGTATGTATATATATGAGTATGTGTGTATATATGTTTATGTGTGTGTTATATTTCCTTCACATCCAATGGCAGCTTCCTCTCCCTACTTTCCTTCCCCATATTCCTCCTTTCTCACCCGAAAATAGGGGGCCTTTTTGTAAATATCAACCAGCCATGGCCTATCAAGTTGCAGTGAGACTAGGCATATTTTCTTTTGAAGCTAGACAAGGCAGCCCAGTTGAGGAAAAGGCATCCAAAGGCAGCCAATGTAATCAGAGACAACACCTGCTCCTGCTGTTTGGAGTCCCACATGAAGACCCAGCTGCACAACTATTACATATGTGCAGAGGCCCTAATT